>NW_027436530.1:0-163885 GCF_031877795.1 Strix aluco
ATTTGCTATTGTCCTGGAGAGCTTGCAGAGCACTGGGGAAAGGCAGGCAGAGAATTCCCTGCTAGCACCTTCTCTGTGCCTGGGAAGCAGAAGTTTTCACATTGCTTCGCAGAATTGCTTTTGAGCAGAAAACACTAACACTTGTTCAGAAGGAAAGAAAGCACAGAGCCCCAGATTCTATGTTGTCCTGGAGAGCTTGCAGAGCACTGGGGAAAGGCAGGCAGAGAATTCCCTGCTAGCACCTTCTCTGTGCCTGGGAAGCAGAAGTGTTCACATTGCTTCGCAAGAATCGCTTTTGTGCAGAAAACAGTAACACTTGTTCAGAACGAAAGAAAGCACAGAGCCCCAGATTTGCTGTTGTCCTGGAGAGCTTGCAGAGCACTGGGGAAAGGCAGGCAGAGAATTCCCTGCTAGCACCTTCTCTGTGCCTGGGAAACAACAGTGTTCCCATTGCTTCGCAAAATCGCTTTTGTGCAGAAAAGAGTAACACTTGTTCAGAAGGAAAGAAAGCACAGAGCCCCAGGTTTGCTGTTGTCCTGGAGAGCTTGCAGAGCACTGGGGAAAGGCAGGCAGAGAATTCCCTGCTAGCACCTTCTCTGTGCCTGGGAAGCAGAAGTGTTCACATTGCTTCGCAAGAATAGCTTTTGTGCAGAAAACACTAACACTTGTTAGAACGAAAGAAAGCACAGAGCCCCAGATTCTATGTTGTCCTGGAGAGCTTGCAGAGCACTGGGGAAAGGCAGGCAGAGAATTCCCTGCTAGCACCTTCTCTGTGCCTGGGAAGCAGAAGTGTTCACATTGCTTCGCAGAATCGCTTTTGTGCAGAAAACAGTAACACTTGTTCAGAACGAAAGAAAGCACAGAGCCCCAGATTTGCTATTGTCCTGGAGAGCTTGCAGAGCACTGGGGAAAGGCAGGCAGAGAATTCCCTGCTAGCACCTTCTCTGTGCCTGGGAAGCAGAAGTGTTCACATTGCTTCGCAGAATCGCTTTTGTGCAGAAAACAGTAACACTTGTTCAGAACGAAAGAAAGCACAGAGCCCCAGATTCTATGTTGTCCTGGAGAGCTTGCAGAGCACTGGGGAAAGGCAGGCAGAGAATTCCCTGCTAGCACCTTCTCTGTGCCTGGGAAACAGAAGTGTTCCCATTGCTTCGCAGAATCGCTTTTGTGCAGAAAACAGTAACACTTGTTCAGAACGAAAGAAAGCACAGAGCCCCAGATTCTATGTTGTCCTGGAGAGCTTGCAGAGCACTGGGGAAAGGCAGGCAGAGAATTCCCTGCTAGCACCTTCTCTGTGCCTGGGAAGCATGGTGTTCATATTGCTTCTCAGAATCGCTTTTGTGCAGAAAACAGTAACACTTGTTCAGAACGAAAGAAAGCACAGAGCCCAAGATTCTATGTTGTCCTGGAGAGCTTGCAGAGCACTGGGGAAAGGCAGGCAGAGAATTCCCTGCTAGCACCTTCTCTGTGCCTGGGAAGCAGAAGTGTTCACATTGCTTCGCAGAATCGCTTTTGTGCAGAAAACAGTAACACTTGTTCAGAATGAAAGAAAGCACAGAGCCCCAGATTTGCTGTTGTCCTGGAGAGCTTGCAGAGCACTGGGGAAAGGCAGGCAGAGAATTCCCTGCTAGCACCTTCTCTGTGCCGGGGAAGCAGAAGTGTTCATATCGCTTCTCAGAATCGCTTTTGTGCAGAAAACAGTAACACTTGTTCAGAACGAAAGAAAGCAGAGAGCCCCAGATTCTATGTTGTCCTGGAGAGCTTGCAGAGCACTGGGGAAAGGCAGGCAGAGAATTCCCTGCTAGCACCTTCTCTGTGCCTGGGAAGCAGAAGTGTTCACATTGCCTCGCAGAATCGCTTTTGTGCAGAAAACACTAACACTTGTTCAGAATGAAAGAAAGCACAGAGCCCCAGGTTTGCTGTTGTCCTGGAGAGCTTGCAGAGCACTGGGGAAAGGCAGGCAGAGAATTCCCTGCTAGCACCTTCTCTGTGCCTGGGAAGCAGAAGTGTTCATATTGCTTCTCAGAATCGCTTTTGTGCAGAAAACAGTAACACTTGTTCAGAACGAAAGAAAGCACAGAGCCCCAGATTCTATGTTGTCCTGGAGAGCTTGCAGAGCACTGGGGAAAGGCAGGCAGAGAATTCCCTGCTAGCACCTTCTCTGTGCCTGGGAAACAGAAGTGTTCCCATTGCTTCGCAGAATCGCTTTTGTGCAGAAAACAGTAACACTTGTTCAGAATGAAAGAAAGCACAGAGCCCTAGATTTGCTGTTGTCCTGGAGAGCTTGCAGAGCACTGGGGAAAGGCAGGCAGAGAATTCCCTGCTAGCACCTTCTCTGTGCCTGGGAAACAGAAGTGTTCCCATTGCTTCGCAGAATCGCTTTTGTGCAGAAAACAGTAACACTTGTTCAGAACGAAAGAAAGCACAGAGCCCCAGATTCTATGTTGTCCTGGAGAGCTTGCAGAGCACTGGGGAAAGGCAGGCAGAGAATTCCCTGCTAGCACCTTCTCTGTGCCTGGGAAGCATGGTGTTCATATTGCTTCTCAGAATCGCTTTTGTGCAGAAAACAGTAACACTTGTTCAGAACGAAAGAAAGCACAGAGCCCCAGATTTGCTATTGTCCTGGAGAGCTTGCAGAGCACTGGGGAAAGGCAGGCAGAGAATTCCCTACTAGCACCTTCTCTGTGCCTGTTCACATTGCTTCGCAGAATCGCTTTTGTGCAGAAAACAGTAACACTTGTTCAGAACGAAAGAAAGCACAGAGACCCAGATTCTATGTTGTCCTGGAGAGATTGCAGAGCACTGGGGAAAGGCAGGCAGAGAATTCCCTGCTAGCACCTTCTCTGTGCCTGGGAAGCAGAAGTGTTCACATTGCTTCGCAGAATCGATTTTGTGCAGAAAACAGTAACACTTGTTCAGAATGAAAGAAAGCACAGAGCCCCAGGTTTGCTGTTGTCCTGGAGAGCTTGCAGAGCACTGGGGAAAGGCAGGCAGAGAATTCCCTGCTAGCACCTTCTCTGTGCCTGGGAAGCAGAAGTGTTCATATTGCTTCGCAGAATCGCTTTTGTGCAGAAAACAGTAACACTTGTTCAGAACGAAAGAAAGCACAGAGCCCCAGATTCTATGTTGTCCTGGAGAGCTTGCAGAGCACTGGGGAAAGGCAGGCAGAGAATTCCCTGCTAGCACCTTCTCTGTGCCTGGGAAACAGAAGTGTTCACATTGCTTCGCAGAATCGCTTTTGTGCAGAAAACAGTAACACTTGTTCAGAATGAAAGAAAGCACAGAGCCCCAGGTTTGCTGTTGTCCTGGAGAGCTTGCAGAGCACTGGGGAAAGGCAGGCAGAGAATTCCCTGCTAGCACCTTCTCTGTGCCGGGGAAGCAGAAGTGTTCATATTGCTTCTCAGAATCGCTTTTGTGCAGAAAACAGTAACACTTGTTCAGAACGAAAGAAAGCACAGAGCCCCAGATTTTATGTTGTCCTGGAGAGCTTGCACAGCACTGGGGAAAGGCAGGCAGAGAATTCCCTGCTAGCACCTTCTCTGTGCCTGGGAAGCAGAAGTGTTCCCATTGCTTCGCAGAATCGCTTTTGTGCAGAAAACAGTAACACTTGTTCAGAACGAAAGAAAGCACAGAGCCCCAGATTCTATGTTGTCCTGGAGAGCTTGCAGAGCACTGGGGAAAGGCAGGCAGAGAATTCCCTGCTAGCACCTTCTCTGTGCCTGGGAAGCATGGTGTTCATATTGCTTCTCAGAATCGCTTTTGTGCAGAAAACAGTAACACTTGTTCAGAACGAAAGAAAGCACAGAGCCCCAGATTCTATGTTGTCCTGGAGAGCTTGCAGAGCACTGGGGAAAGGCAGGCAGAGAATTCCCTGCTAGCACCTTCTCTGTGCCTGGGAAGCAGAAGTGTTCACATTGCTTCGCAGAATCGCTTTTGTGCAGAAAACAGTAACACTTGTTCAGAATGAAAGAAAGCACAGAGCCCCAGGTTTGCTGTTGTCCTGGAGAGCTTGCAGAGCACTGGGGAAAGGCAGGCAGAGAATTCCCTGCTAGCACCTTCTCTGTGCCGGGGAAGCAGAAGTGTTCATATCGCTTCTCAGAATCGCTTTTGTGCAGAAAACAGTAACACTTGTTCAGAACGAAAGAAAGCAGAGAGCCCCAGATTCTATGTTGTCCTGGAGAGCTTGCAGAGCACTGGGGAAAGGCAGGCAGAGAATTCCCTGCTAGCACCTTCTCTGTGCCTGGGAAGCAGAAGTGTTCACATTGCCTCGCAGAATCGCTTTTGTGCAGAAAACACTAACACTTGTTCAGAATGAAAGAAAGCACAGAGCCCCAGGTTTGCTGTTGTCCTGGAGAGCTTGCAGAGCACTGGGGAAAGGCAGGCAGAGAATTCCCTGCTAGCACCTTCTCTGTGCCGGGGAAGCAGAAGTGTTCATATTGCTTCTCAGAATCGCTTTTGTGCAGAAAACAGTAACACTTGTTCAGAAGGAAAGAAAGCACAGAGCCCCAGATTCTATGTTGTCCTGGAGAGCTTGCAGAGCACTGGGGAAAGGCAGGCAGAGAATTCCCTGCTAGCACCTTCTCTGTGCCTGGGAAGCAGAAGTGTTCACATTGCCTCGCAGAATCGCTTTTGTGCAGAAAACAGTAACACTTGTTCAGAACGAAAGAAAGCACAGAGCCCCAGATTCTATGTTGTCCTGGAGAGCTTGCAGAGCACTGGGGAAAGGCAGGCAGAGAATTCCCTGCTAGCACCTTCTCTGTGTCTGGGAAGCAGAAGTGTTCATATTGCTTCTCAGAATCGCTTTTGTGCAGAAAACAGCAACACTTGTTCAGAACGAAAGAAAGCACAGAGAGCACCAGATTCTATGTTGTCCTGGAGAGCTTGCAGAGCACTGGAGAAAGGCAGGCAGAGAATTCCCTGCTAGCACCTTCTCTGTGCCTGGGAAGCAGAGTGTTCACATTGCTTCGCAGAATCGCTTTTGTGCAGAAAACAGTAACACTTGTTCAGAATGAAAGAAAGCACAGAGCCCCAGATTTTATGTTGTCCTGGAGAGCTTGCAGAGCACTGGGGAAAGGCAGGCAGAGAATTCCCTGCTAGCACCTTCTCTGTGCCTGGGAAGCAGAAGTGTTCATATTGCTTCTCAGAATCGCTTTTGTGCAGAAAACTGTAACACTTGTTCAGAATGAAAGAAAGCACAGAGCCCCAGATTTGCTGTTGTCCTGGAGAGCTTGCAGAGCACTGGGGAAAGGCAGGCAGAGAATTCCCTGCTAGCACCTTCTCTGTGCCTGGGAAGCAGAAGTGTTCACATTGCTTCGCAGAATCGCTTTTGTGCAGAAAACAGTAACACTTGTTCAGAACAAAAGAAAGCACAGAGCCCCAGATTCTATGTTGTCCTGGAGAGCTTGCAGAGCACTGGGGAAAGGCAGGCAGAGAATTCCCTGCTAGCACCTTCTCTGTGCCTGGGAAGCAGAAGTGTTCACATTGCTTCGCAGAATCTCTTTTGTGCAGAAAACAGTAACACTTGTTCAGAACGAAAGAAAGCACAGAGCCCCAGATTTTATGTTGTCCTGGAGAGCTTGCAGAGCACTGGGGAAAGGCAGGCAGAGAATTCCTTGCTAGCACCTTCTCTGTGCCTGGGAAGCAGAAGTGTTCACATTGCTTCGCAAGAATCGCTTTTGTGCAGAAAACAGTAGCACTTGTTCAGAAGGAAAGAAAGCACAGAGCCCCAGATTTTATGTTGTCCTGGAGAGCTTGCAGAGCACTGGGGAAAGGCAGGCAGAGAATTCCCTGATAGCACCTTCTCTGTGCCTGTTCACATTGCTTCGCAGAATCGCTTTTGTGCAGAAAACAGTAACACTTGTTCAGAAGGAAAGAAAGCACAAAGCCCCAGATTCTATGTTGTCCTGGAGAGCTTGCAGAGCACTGGGGAAAGGCAGGCAGAGAATTCCCTGCTAGCACCTTCTCTGTGCCTGGGAAACGGAAGTGTTCACATTGCTTCGCAAAATCGCTTTTGTGCAGAAAACAGTAACACTTGTTCAGAATGAAAGAAAGCACAGAGCCCCAGATTTGCTGTTGTCCTGGAGAGCTTGCAGAGCACTGGGGGAAAGGCAGGCAGAGAATTCCCTGCTAGCACCTTCTCTGTGCCTGGGAAGCAGAAGTGTTCACATTGCTTCGCAAGAATAGCTTTTGTGCAGAAAACACTAACACTTGTTAGAACGAAAGAAAGCACAGAGCCACAGATTCTATGTTGTCCTGGAGAGCTTGCAGAGCACTGGGGAAAGGCAGGCAGAGAATTCCCTGCTAGCACCTTCTCTGTGCCTGGGAAGCAGAAGTGTTCACATTGCTTCGCAGAATCGATTTTGTGCAGAAAACAGTAACACTTGTTCAGAATGAAAGAAAGCACAGAGCCCCAGGTTTGCTGTTGTCCTGGAGAGCTTGCAGAGCACTGGGGAAAGGCAGGCAGAGAATTCCCTGCTAGCACCTTCTCTGTGCCTGGGAAGCAGAAGTGTTCACATTGCTTCGCAGAATCGCTTTTGTGCAGAAAACACTAACACTTGTTCAGAACGAAAGAAAGCACAGAGCCCCAGATTCTATGTTGTCCTGGAGAGCTTGCAGAGCACTGGGGAAAGGCAGGCAGAGAATTCCCTGCTAGCACCTTCTCTGTGTCTGGGAAGCAGAAGTGTTCATACTGCTTCTCAGAATCGCTTTTGTGCAGAAAACAGCAACACTTGTTCAGAACGAAAGAAAGCACAGAGCCCCAGATTCTATGTTGTCCTGGAGAGCTTGCAGAGCACTGGAGAAAGGCAGGCAGAGAATTCCCTGCTAGCACCTTCTCTGTGCCTGGGAAGCAGAGTGTTCACATTGCTTCGCAGAATCGCTTTTGTGCAGAAAACAGTAACACTTGTTCAGAATGAAAGAAAGCACAGAGCCCCAGATTTTATGTTGTCCTGGAGAGCTTGCAGAGCACTGGGGAAAGGCAGGCAGAGAATTCCCTGCTAGCACCTTCTCTGTGCCTGGGAAGCAGAAGTGTTCATATTGCTTCTCAGAATCGCTTTTGTGCAGAAAACAGTAACACTTGTTCAGAATGAAAGAAAGCACAGAGCCCCAGATTTGCTGTTGTCCTGGAGAGCTTGCAGAGCACTGGGGAAAGGCAGGCAGAGAATTCCCTGCTAGCACCTTCTCTGTGCCTGGGAAGCAGAAGTGTTCACATTGCTTCGCAGAATCGCTTTTGTGCAGAAAACAGTAACACTTGTTCAGAACAAAAGAAAGCACAGAGCCCCAGATTCTATGTTGTCCTGGAGAGCTTGCAGAGCACTGGGGAAAGGCAGGCAGAGAATTCCCTGCTAGCACCTTCTCTGTGCCTGGGAAGCAGAAGTGTTCACATTGCTTCGCAGAATCTCTTTTGTGCAGAAAACAGTAACACTTGTTCAGAACGAAAGAAAGCACAGAGCCCCAGATTTTATGTTGTCCTGGAGAGCCTGCAGAGCACTGGGGAAAGGCAGGCAGAGAATTCCCTGCTAGCACCTTCTCTGTGCCTGGGAAACGGAAGTGTTCCCATTGCTTCGCAAAATCGCTTTTGTGCAGAAAACAGTAACACTTGTTCAGAATGAAAGAAAGCACAGAGCCCCAGATTTGCTGTTGTCCTGGAGAGCTTGCAGAGCACTGGGGAAAGGCAGGCAGAGAATTCCCTGCTAGCACCTTCTCTGTGCCTGGGAAGCAGAAGTGTTCACATTGCTTCGCAGAATCGCTTTTGTGCTGAAAACAGTAACACTTGTTCAGAACGAAAGAAAGCACAGAGCCCCAGATTCTATGTTGTCCTGGAGAGCTTGCAGAGCACTGGGGAAAGGCAGGCAGAGAATTCCCTGCTAGCACCTTCTCTGTGCCTGGGAAGCAGAAGTGTTCACATTGCTTCGCAGAATCGCTTTTGTGCAGAAAACAGTAACACTTGTTCAGAACGAAAGAAAGCACAGAGCCCCAGATTCTATGTTGTCTTGGAGAGCTTGCAGAGCACTGGGGAAAGGCAGGCAGAGAATTCCCTGCTAGCACCTTCTCTGTGCCTGGGAAGCAGAAGTGTTCACATTGCTTCGCAAGAATAGCTTTTGTGCAGAAAACACTAACACTTGTTAGAACGAAAGAAAGCACAGAGCCACAGATTCTATGTTGTCCTGGAGAGCTTGCAGAGCACTGGGGAAAGGCAGGCAGAGAATTCCCTGCTAGCACCTTCTCTGTGCCTGGGAAGCAGAAGTGTTCACATTGCTTCGCAGAATCGATTTTGTGCAGAAAACAATAACACTTGTTCAGAATGAAAGAAAGCACAGAGCCCCAGGTTTGCTGTTGTCCTGGAGAGCTTGCAGAGCACTGGGGAAAGGCAGGCAGAGAATTCCCTGCTAGCACCTTCTCTGTGCCTGGGAAGCAGAAGTGTTCACATTGCTTCGCAGAATCGCTTTTGTGCAGAAAACACTAACACTTGTTCAGAACGAAAGAAAGCACAGAGCCCCAGATTCTATGTTGTCCTGGAGAGCTTGCAGAGCACTGGGGAAAGGCAGGCAGAGAATTCCCTGCTAGCACCTTCTCTGTGCCTGGGAAGCAGAAGTGTTCACATTGCTTCGCAGAATCGCTTTTGTGCAGAAAACAGTAACACTTGTTCAGAACGAAAGAAAGCACAGAGCCCCAGATTCTATGTTGTCCTGGAGAGCTTTCAGAGCACTGGGGAAAGGCAGGCAGAGAATTCCCTGCTAGCACCTTCTCTGTGCCTGGGAAGCAGAAGTGTTCACATTGCTTCGCAGAATCGCTTTTGTGCAGAAAACAGTAACACTTGTTCAGAATGAAAGAAAGCACAGAGCCCCAGGTTTGCTGTTGTCCTGGAGAGCTTGCAGAGCACTGGGGAAAGGCAGGCAGAGAATTCCCTGCTAGCACCTTCTCTGTGCCTGGGAAGCAGAAGTGTTCATATTGCTTCGCAGAATCGCTTTTGTGCAGAAAACAGTAACACTTGTTCAGAACGAAAGAAAGCACAGAGCCCCAGATTCTATGTTGTCCTGGAGAGCTTGCAGAGCACTGGGGAAAGGCAGGCAGAGAATTCCCTGCTAGCACCTTCTCTGTGCCTGGGAAACAGAAGTGTTCCCATTGCTTCGCAGAATCGCTTTTGTGCAGAAAACAGTAACACTTGTTCAGAACGAAAGAAAGCACAGAGCCCCAGATTCTATGTTGTCCTGGAGAGCTTGCAGAGCACTGGGGAAAGGCAGGCAGAGAATTCCCTGCTAGCACCTTCTCTGTGCCTGGGAAGCATGGTGTTCATATTGCTTCTCAGAATCGCTTTTGTGCAGAAAACAGTAACACTTGTTCAGAACGAAAGAAAGCACAGAGCCCAAGATTCTATGTTGTCCTGGAGAGCTTGCAGAGCACTGGGGAAAGGCAGGCAGAGAATTCCCTGCTAGCACCTTCTCTGTGCCTGGGAAGCAGAAGTGTTCACATTGCTTCGCAGAATCGCTTTTGTGCAGAAAACAGTAACACTTGTTCAGAATGAAAGAAAGCACAGAGCCCCAGATTTGCTGTTGTCCTGGAGAGCTTGCAGAGCACTGGGGAAAGGCAGGCAGAGAATTCCCTGCTAGCACCTTCTCTGTGCCGGGGAAGCAGAAGTGTTCATATCGCTTCTCAGAATCGCTTTTGTGCAGAAAACAGTAACACTTGTTCAGAACGAAAAAAAGCAGAGAGCCCCAGATTCTATGTTGTCCTGGAGAGCTTGCAGAGCACTGGGGAAAGGCAGGCAGAGAATTCCCTGCTAGCACCTTCTCTGTGCCTGGGAAGCAGAAGTGTTCACATTGCCTCGCAGAATCGCTTTTGTGCAGAAAACAGTAACACTTGTTCAGAACGAAAGAAAGCACAGAGCCCCAGATTCTATGTTGTCCTGGAGAGCTTGCAGAGCACTGGGGAAAGGCAGGCAGAGAATTCCCTGCTAGCACCTTCTCTGTGTCTGGGAAGCAGAAGTGTTCATATTGCTTCTCAGAATCGCTTTTGTGCAGAAAACAGCAACACTTGTTCAGAACGAAAGAAAGCACAGAGAGCACCAGATTCTATGTTGTCCTGGAGAGCTTGCAGAGCACTGGAGAAAGGCAGGCAGAGAATTCCCTGCTAGCACCTTCTCTGTGCCTGGGAAGCAGAGTGTTCACATTGCTTCGCAGAATCGCTTTTGTGCAGAAAACAGTAACACTTGTTCAGAATGAAAGAAAGCACAGAGCCCCAGATTTTATGTTGTCCTGGAGAGCTTGCAGAGCACTGGGGAAAGGCAGGCAGAGAATTCCCTGCTAGCACCTTCTCTGTGCCTGGGAAGCAGAAGTGTTCATATTGCTTCTCAGAATCGCTTTTGTGCAGAAAACTGTAACACTTGTTCAGAATGAAAGAAAGCACAGAGCCCCAGATTTGCTGTTGTCCTGGAGAGCTTGCAGAGCACTGGGGAAAGGCAGGCAGAGAATTCCCTGCTAGCACCTTCTCTGTGCCTGGGAAGCAGAAGTGTTCACATTGCTTCGCAGAATCGCTTTTGTGCAGAAAACAGTAACACTTGTTCAGAACAAAAGAAAGCACAGAGCCCCAGATTCTATGTTGTCCTGGAGAGCTTGCAGAGCACTGGGGAAAGGCAGGCAGAGAATTCCCTGCTAGCACCTTCTCTGTGCCTGGGAAGCAGAAGTGTTCACATTGCTTCGCAAGAATTGCTTTTGTGCAGAAAACAGTAGCACTTGTTCAGAAGGAAAGAAAGCACAGAGCCCCAGATTTTATGTTGTCCTGGAGAGCTTGCAGAGCACTGGGGAAAGGCAGGCAGAGAATTCCCTGATAGCACCTTCTCTGTGCCTGTTCACATTGCTTCGCAGAATCGCTTTTGTGCAGAAAACAGTAACACTTGTTCAGAAGGAAAGAAAGCACAAAGCCCCAGATTCTATGTTGTCCTGGAGAGCTTGCAGAGCACTGGGGAAAGGCAGGCAGAGAATTCCCTGCTAGCACCTTCTCTGTGCCTGGGAAACGGAAGTGTTCACATTGCTTCGCAAAATCGCTTTTGTGCAGAAAACAGTAACACTTGTTCAGAATGAAAGAAAGCACAGAGCCCCAGATTTGCTGTTGTCCTGGAGAGCTTGCAGAGCACTGGGGAAAGGCAGGCAGAGAATTCCCTGCTAGCACCTTCTCTGTGCCTGGGAAGCAGAAGTGTTCACATTGCTTCGCAAGAATAGCTTTTGTGCAGAAAACACTAACACTTGTTAGAACGAAAGAAAGCACAGAGCCCCAGATTCTATGTTGTCCTGGAGAGCTTGCAGAGCACTGGGGAAAGGCAGGCAGAGAATTCCCTGCTAGCACCTTCTCTGTGCCTGGGAAGCAGAAGTGTTCACATTGCTTCGCAGAATCGATTTTGTGCAGAAAACAGTAACACTTGTTCAGAATGAAAGAAAGCACAGAGCCCCAGATTTGCTGTTGTCCTGGAGAGCTTGCAGAGCACTGGGGAAAGGCAGGCAGAGAATTCCCTGCTAGCACCTTCTCTGTGCCTGGGAAGCATGGTGTTCATATTGCTTCTCAGAATCGCTTTTGTGCAGAAAACAGTAACACTTGTTCAGAACGAAAGAAAGCACAGAGCCCAAGATTCTATGTTGTCCTGGAGAGCTTGCAGAGCACTGGGGAAAGGCAGGCAGAGAATTCCCTGCTAGCACCTTCTCTGTGCCTGGGAAGCAGAAGTGTTCACATTGCTTCGCAGAATCGCTTTTGTGCAGAAAACAGTAACACTTGTTCAGAATGAAAGAAAGCACAGAGCCCCAGGTTTGCTGTTGTCCTGGAGAGCTTGCAGAGCACTGGGGAAAGGCAGGCAGAGAATTCCCTGCTAGCACCTTCTCTGTGCCGGGGAAGCAGAAGTGTTCATATTGCTTCTCAGAATCGCTTTTGTGCAGAAAACAGTAACACTTGTTCAGAACGAAAGAAAGCACAGAGCCCCAGATTCTATGTTGTCCTGGAGAGCTTGCAGAGCACTGGGGAAAGGCAGGCAGAGAATTCCCTGCTAGCACCTTCTCTGTGCCTGGGAAGCAGAAGTGTTCACATTGCCTCGCAGAATCGCTTTTGTGCAGAAAACAGTAACACTTGCTCAGAATGAAAGAAAGCACAGAGCCCCAGGTTTGCTGTTGTCCTGGAGAGCTTGCAGAGCACTGGGGAAAGGCAGGCAGAGAATTCCCTGCTAGCACCTTCTCTGTGCCTGGGAAGCAGAAGTGTTCACATTGCTTCGCAGAATCGCTTTTGTGCAGAAAACACTAACACTTGTTCAGAAGGAAAGAAAGCACAGAGCCCCAGATTCTATGTTGTCCTGGAGAGCTTGCAGAGCACTGGGGAAAGGCAGGCAGAGAATTCCCTGCTAGCACCTTCTCTGTGCCTGGGAAGCAGAAGTGTTCACATTGCTTCGCAGAATCGCTTTTGTGCAGAAAACAGTAACACTTGTTCAGAACGAAAGAAAGCACAGAGCCCCAGATTCTATGTTGTCCTGGAGAGCTTTCAGAGCACTGGGGAAAGGCAGGCAGAGAATTCCCTGCTAGCACCTTCTCTGTGCCTGGGAAGCAGAAGTGTTCACATTGCTTCGCAGAATCGCTTTTGTGCAGAAAACAGTAACACTTGTTCAGAATGAAAGAAAGCACAGAGCCCCAGGTTTGCTGTTGTCCTGGAGAGCTTGCAGAGCACTGGGGAAAGGCAGGCAGAGAATTCCCTGATAGCACCTTCTCTGTGCCTGGGAAGCAGAAGTGTTCATATTGCTTCGCAAGAATCGCTTTTGTGCAGAAAACAGTAACACTTGTTCAGAACGAAAGAAAGCACAGAGCCCCAGATTCTATGTTGTCCTGGAGAGCTTGCAGAGCACTGGGGAAAGGCAGGCAGAGAATTCCCTGCTAGCACCTTCTCTGTGCCTGGGAAACAGAAGTGTTCCCATTGCTTCGCAGAATCGCTTTTGTGCAGAAAACAGTAACACTTGTTCAGAACGAAAGAAAGCACAGAGCCCCAGATTCTATGTTGTCCTGGAGAGCTTGCAGAGCACTGGGGAAAGGCAGGCAGAGAATTCCCTGCTAGCACCTTCTCTGTGCCTGGGAAGCATGGTGTTCATATTGCTTCTCAGAATCGCTTTTGTGCAGAAAACAGTAACACTTGTTCAGAACGAAAGAAAGCACAGAGCCCAAGATTCTATGTTGTCCTGGAGAGCTTGCAGAGCACTGGGGAAAGGCAGGCAGAGAATTCCCTGCTAGCACCTTCTCTGTGCCTGGGAAGCAGAAGTGTTCACATTGCTTCGCAGAATCGCTTTTGTGCAGAAAACAGTAACACTTGTTCAGAATGAAAGAAAGCACAGAGCCCCAGATTCTATGTTGTCCTGGAGAGCTTGCAGAGCACTGGGGAAAGGCAGGCAGAGAATTCCCTGCTAGCACCTTCTCTGTGCCGGGGAAGCAGAAGTGTTCATATCGCTTCTCAGAATCGCTTTTGTGCAGAAAACAGTAACACTTGTTCAGAACGAAAAAAAGCAGAGAGCCCCAGATTCTATGTTGTCCTGGAGAGCTTGCAGAGCACTGGGGAAAGGCAGGCAGAGAATTCCCTGCTAGCACCTTCTCTGTGCCTGGGAAGCAGAAGTGTTCACATTGCCTCGCAGAATCGCTTTTGTGCAGAAAACAGTAACACTTGTTCAGAACGAAAGAAAGCACAGAGCCCCAGATTCTATGTTGTCCTGGAGAGCTTGCAGAGCACTGGGGAAAGGCAGGCAGAGAATTCCCTGCTAGCACCTTCTCTGTGTCTGGGAAGCAGAAGTGTTCATATTGCTTCTCAGAATCGCTTTTGTGCAGAAAACAGCAACACTTGTTCAGAACGAAAAAAAGCAGAGAGCCCCAGATTCTATGTTGTCCTGGAGAGCTTGCAGAGCACTGGGGAAAGGCAGGCAGAGAATTCCCTGCTAGCACCTTCTCTGTGCCTGGGAAGCAGAAGTGTTCACATTGCTTCGCAAGAATAGCTTTTGTGCAGAAAACACTAACACTTGTTAGAACGAAAGAAAGCACAGAGCCACAGATTCTATGTTGTCCTGGAGAGCTTGCAGAGCACTGGGGAAAGGCAGGCAGAGAATTCCCTGCTAGCACCTTCTCTGTGCCTGGGAAGCAGAAGTGTTCACATTGCTTCGCAGAATCGATTTTGTGCAGAAAACAATAACACTTGTTCAGAATGAAAGAAAGCACAGAGCCCCAGGTTTGCTGTTGTCCTGGAGAGCTTGCAGAGCACTGGGGAAAGGCAGGCAGAGAATTCCCTGCTAGCACCTTCTCTGTGCCTGGGAAGCAGAAGTGTTCACATTGCTTCGCAGAATCGCTTTTGTGCAGAAAACACTAACACTTGTTCAGAACGAAAGAAAGCACAGAGCCCCAGATTCTATGTTGTCCTGGAGAGCTTGCAGAGCACTGGGGAAAGGCAGGCAGAGAATTCCCTGCTAGCACCTTCTCTGTGCCTGGGAAGCAGAAGTGTTCACATTGCTTCGCAGAATCGCTTTTGTGCAGAAAACAGTAACACTTGTTCAGAACGAAAGAAAGCACAGAGCCCCAGATTCTATGTTGTCTTGGAGAGCTTGCAGAGCACTGGGGAAAGGCAGGCAGAGAATTCCCTGCTAGCACCTTCTCTGTGCCTGGGAAGCAGAAGTGTTCACATTGCTTCGCAAGAATAGCTTTTGTGCAGAAAACACTAACACTTGTTAGAACGAAAGAAAGCACAGAGCCACAGATTCTATGTTGTCCTGGAGAGCTTGCAGAGCACTGGGGAAAGGCAGGCAGAGAATTCCCTGCTAGCACCTTCTCTGTGCCTGGGAAGCAGAAGTGTTCACATTGCTTCGCAGAATCGATTTTGTGCAGAAAACAATAACACTTGTTCAGAATGAAAGAAAGCACAGAGCCCCAGGTTTGCTGTTGTCCTGGAGAGCTTGCAGAGCACTGGGGAAAGGCAGGCAGAGAATTCCCTGCTAGCACCTTCTCTGTGCCTGGGAAGCAGAAGTGTTCACATTGCTTCGCAGAATCGCTTTTGTGCAGAAAACACTAACACTTGTTCAGAACGAAAGAAAGCACAGAGCCCCAGATTCTATGTTGTCCTGGAGAGCTTGCAGAGCACTGGGGAAAGGCAGGCAGAGAATTCCCTGCTAGCACCTTCTCTGTGCCTGGGAAGCAGAAGTGTTCACATTGCTTCGCAGAATCGCTTTTGTGCAGAAAACAGTAACACTTGTTCAGAACGAAAGAAAGCACAGAGCCCCAGATTCTATGTTGTCCTGGAGAGCTTTCAGAGCACTGGGGAAAGGCAGGCAGAGAATTCCCTGCTAGCACCTTCTCTGTGCCTGGGAAGCAGAAGTGTTCACATTGCTTCGCAGAATCGCTTTTGTGCAGAAAACAGTAACACTTGTTCAGAATGAAAGAAAGCACAGAGCCCCAGGTTTGCTGTTGTCCTGGAGAGCTTGCAGAGCACTGGGGAAAGGCAGGCAGAGAATTCCCTGCTAGCACCTTCTCTGTGCCTGGGAAGCAGAAGTGTTCATATTGCTTCGCAGAATCGCTTTTGTGCAGAAAACAGTAACACTTGTTCAGAACGAAAGAAAGCACAGAGCCCCAGATTCTATGTTGTCCTGGAGAGCTTGCAGAGCACTGGGGAAAGGCAGGCAGAGAATTCCCTGCTAGCACCTTCTCTGTGCCTGGGAAACAGAAGTGTTCCCATTGCTTCGCAGAATCGCTTTTGTGCAGAAAACAGTAACACTTGTTCAGAACGAAAGAAAGCACAGAGCCCCAGATTCTATGTTGTCCTGGAGAGCTTGCAGAGCACTGGGGAAAGGCAGGCAGAGAATTCCCTGCTAGCACCTTCTCTGTGCCTGGGAAGCATGGTGTTCATATTGCTTCTCAGAATCGCTTTTGTGCAGAAAACAGTAACACTTGTTCAGAACGAAAGAAAGCACAGAGCCCAAGATTCTATGTTGTCCTGGAGAGCTTGCAGAGCACTGGGGAAAGGCAGGCAGAGAATTCCCTGCTAGCACCTTCTCTGTGCCTGGGAAGCAGAAGTGTTCACATTGCTTCGCAGAATCGCTTTTGTGCAGAAAACAGTAACACTTGTTCAGAATGAAAGAAAGCACAGAGCCCCAGATTTGCTGTTGTCCTGGAGAGCTTGCAGAGCACTGGGGAAAGGCAGGCAGAGAATTCCCTGCTAGCACCTTCTCTGTGCCGGGGAAGCAGAAGTGTTCATATCGCTTCTCAGAATCGCTTTTGTGCAGAAAACAGTAACACTTGTTCAGAACGAAAAAAAGCAGAGAGCCCCAGATTCTATGTTGTCCTGGAGAGCTTGCAGAGCACTGGGGAAAGGCAGGCAGAGAATTCCCTGCTAGCACCTTCTCTGTGCCTGGGAAGCAGAAGTGTTCACATTGCCTCGCAGAATCGCTTTTGTGCAGAAAACAGTAACACTTGTTCAGAACGAAAGAAAGCACAGAGCCCCAGATTCTATGTTGTCCTGGAGAGCTTGCAGAGCACTGGGGAAAGGCAGGCAGAGAATTCCCTGCTAGCACCTTCTCTGTGTCTGGGAAGCAGAAGTGTTCATATTGCTTCTCAGAATCGCTTTTGTGCAGAAAACAGCAACACTTGTTCAGAACGAAAGAAAGCACAGAGAGCACCAGATTCTATGTTGTCCTGGAGAGCTTGCAGAGCACTGGAGAAAGGCAGGCAGAGAATTCCCTGCTAGCACCTTCTCTGTGCCTGGGAAGCAGAGTGTTCACATTGCTTCGCAGAATCGCTTTTGTGCAGAAAACAGTAACACTTGTTCAGAATGAAAGAAAGCACAGAGCCCCAGATTTTATGTTGTCCTGGAGAGCTTGCAGAGCACTGGGGAAAGGCAGGCAGAGAATTCCCTGCTAGCACCTTCTCTGTGCCTGGGAAGCAGAAGTGTTCATATTGCTTCTCAGAATCGCTTTTGTGCAGAAAACTGTAACACTTGTTCAGAATGAAAGAAAGCACAGAGCCCCAGATTTGCTGTTGTCCTGGAGAGCTTGCAGAGCACTGGGGAAAGGCAGGCAGAGAATTCCCTGCTAGCACCTTCTCTGTGCCTGGGAAGCAGAAGTGTTCACATTGCTTCGCAGAATCGCTTTTGTGCAGAAAACAGTAACACTTGTTCAGAACAAAAGAAAGCACAGAGCCCCAGATTCTATGTTGTCCTGGAGAGCTTGCAGAGCACTGGGGAAAGGCAGGCAGAGAATTCCCTGCTAGCACCTTCTCTGTGCCTGGGAAGCAGAAGTGTTCACATTGCTTCGCAAGAATTGCTTTTGTGCAGAAAACAGTAGCACTTGTTCAGAAGGAAAGAAAGCACAGAGCCCCAGATTTTATGTTGTCCTGGAGAGCTTGCAGAGCACTGGGGAAAGGCAGGCAGAGAATTCCCTGATAGCACCTTCTCTGTGCCTGTTCACATTGCTTCGCAGAATCGCTTTTGTGCAGAAAACAGTAACACTTGTTCAGAAGGAAAGAAAGCACAAAGCCCCAGATTCTATGTTGTCCTGGAGAGCTTGCAGAGCACTGGGGAAAGGCAGGCAGAGAATTGCCTGCTAGCACCTTCTCTGTGCCTGGGAAACGGAAGTGTTCACATTGCTTCGCAAAATCGCTTTTGTGCAGAAAACAGTAACACTTGTTCAGAATGAAAGAAAGCACAGAGCCCCAGATTTGCTGTTGTCCTGGAGAGCTTGCAGAGCACTGGGGAAAGGCAGGCAGAGAATTCCCTGCTAGCACCTTCTCTGTGCCTGGGAAGCAGAAGTGTTCACATTGCTTCGCAAGAATAGCTTTTGTGCAGAAAACACTAACACTTGTTAGAACGAAAGAAAGCACAGAGCCCCAGATTCTATGTTGTCCTGGAGAGCTTGCAGAGCACTGGGGAAAGGCAGGCAGAGAATTCCCTGCTAGCACCTTCTCTGTGCCTGGGAAGCAGAAGTGTTCACATTGCTTCGCAGAATCGATTTTGTGCAGAAAACAGTAACACTTGTTCAGAATGAAAGAAAGCACAGAGCCCCAGATTTGCTGTTGTCCTGGAGAGCTTGCAGAGCACTGGGGAAAGGCAGGCAGAGAATTCCCTGCTAGCACCTTCTCTGTGCCTGGGAAGCATGGTGTTCATATTGCTTCTCAGAATCGCTTTTGTGCAGAAAACAGTAACACTTGTTCAGAACGAAAGAAAGCACAGAGCCCAAGATTCTATGTTGTCCTGGAGAGCTTGCAGAGCACTGGGGAAAGGCAGGCAGAGAATTCCCTGCTAGCACCTTCTCTGTGCCTGGGAAGCAGAAGTGTTCACATTGCTTCGCAGAATCGCTTTTGTGCAGAAAACAGTAACACTTGTTCAGAATGAAAGAAAGCACAGAGCCCCAGGTTTGCTGTTGTCCTGGAGAGCTTGCAGAGCACTGGGGAAAGGCAGGCAGAGAATTCCCTGCTAGCACCTTCTCTGTGCCGGGGAAGCAGAAGTGTTCATATTGCTTCTCAGAATCGCTTTTGTGCAGAAAACAGTAACACTTGTTCAGAACGAAAGAAAGCACAGAGCCCCAGATTCTATGTTGTCCTGGAGAGCTTGCAGAGCACTGGGGAAAGGCAGGCAGAGAATTCCCTGCTAGCACCTTCTCTGTGCCTGGGAAGCAGAAGTGTTCACATTGCCTCGCAGAATCGCTTTTGTGCAGAAAACAGTAACACTTGCTCAGAATGAAAGAAAGCACAGAGCCCCAGGTTTGCTGTTGTCCTGGAGAGCTTGCAGAGCACTGGGGAAAGGCAGGCAGAGAATTCCCTGCTAGCACCTTCTCTGTGCCTGGGAAGCAGAAGTGTTCACATTGCTTCGCAGAATCGCTTTTGTGCAGAAAACACTAACACTTGTTCAGAAGGAAAGAAAGCACAGAGCCCCAGATTCTATGTTGTCCTGGAGAGCTTGCAGAGCACTGGGGAAAGGCAGGCAGAGAATTCCCTGCTAGCACCTTCTCTGTGCCTGGGAAGCAGAAGTGTTCACATTGCTTCGCAGAATCGCTTTTGTGCAGAAAACAGTAACACTTGTTCAGAACGAAAGAAAGCACAGAGCCCCAGATTCTATGTTGTCCTGGAGAGCTTTCAGAGCACTGGGGAAAGGCAGGCAGAGAATTCCCTGCTAGCACCTTCTCTGTGCCTGGGAAGCAGAAGTGTTCACATTGCTTCGCAGAATCGCTTTTGTGCAGAAAACAGTAACACTTGTTCAGAATGAAAGAAAGCACAGAGCCCCAGGTTTGCTGTTGTCCTGGAGAGCTTGCAGAGCACTGGGGAAAGGCAGGCAGAGAATTCCCTGATAGCACCTTCTCTGTGCCTGGGAAGCAGAAGTGTTCATATTGCTTCGCAAGAATCGCTTTTGTGCAGAAAACAGTAACACTTGTTCAGAAGGAAAGAAAGCACAGAGCCCCAGATTCTATGTTGTCCTGGAGAGCTTGCAGAGCACTGGGGAAAGGCAGGCAGAGAATTCCCTGCTAGCACCTTCTCTGTGCCTGGGAAACAGAAGTGTTCCCATTGCTTCGCAGAATCGCTTTTGTGCAGAAAACAGTAACACTTGTTCAGAACGAAAGAAAGCACAGAGCCCCAGATTCTATGTTGTCCTGGAGAGCTTGCAGAGCACTGGGGAAAGGCAGGCAGAGAATTCCCTGCTAGCACCTTCTCTGTGCCTGGGAAGCATGGTGTTCATATTGCTTCTCAGAATCGCTTTTGTGCAGAAAACAGTAACACTTGTTCAGAACGAAAGAAAGCACAGAGCCCAAGATTCTATGTTGTCCTGGAGAGCTTGCAGAGCACTGGGGAAAGGCAGGCAGAGAATTCCCTGCTAGCACCTTCTCTGTGCCTGGGAAGCAGAAGTGTTCACATTGCTTCGCAGAATCGCTTTTGTGCAGAAAACAGTAACACTTGTTCAGAATGAAAGAAAGCACAGAGCCCCAGATTCTATGTTGTCCTGGAGAGCTTGCAGAGCACTGGGGAAAGGCAGGCAGAGAATTCCCTGCTAGCACCTTCTCTGTGCCGGGGAAGCAGAAGTGTTCATATCGCTTCTCAGAATCGCTTTTGTGCAGAAAACAGTAACACTTGTTCAGAACGAAAAAAAGCAGAGAGCCCCAGATTCTATGTTGTCCTGGAGAGCTTGCAGAGCACTGGGGAAAGGCAGGCAGAGAATTCCCTGCTAGCACCTTCTCTGTGCCTGGGAAGCAGAAGTGTTCACATTGCCTCGCAGAATCGCTTTTGTGCAGAAAACAGTAACACTTGTTCAGAACGAAAGAAAGCACAGAGCCCCAGATTCTATGTTGTCCTGGAGAGCTTGCAGAGCACTGGGGAAAGGCAGGCAGAGAATTCCCTGCTAGCACCTTCTCTGTGTCTGGGAAGCAGAAGTGTTCATATTGCTTCTCAGAATCGCTTTTGTGCAGAAAACAGCAACACTTGTTCAGAACGAAAAAAAGCAGAGAGCCCCAGATTCTATGTTGTCCTGGAGAGCTTGCAGAGCACTGGGGAAAGGCAGGCAGAGAATTCCCTGCTAGCACCTTCTCTGTGCCTGGGAAGCAGAAGTGTTCACATTGCTTCGCAAGAATAGCTTTTGTGCAGAAAACACTAACACTTGTTAGAACGAAAGAAAGCACAGAGCCACAGATTCTATGTTGTCCTGGAGAGCTTGCAGAGCACTGGGGAAAGGCAGGCAGAGAATTCCCTGCTAGCACCTTCTCTGTGCCTGGGAAGCAGAAGTGTTCACATTGCTTCGCAGAATCGATTTTGTGCAGAAAACAATAACACTTGTTCAGAATGAAAGAAAGCACAGAGCCCCAGGTTTGCTGTTGTCCTGGAGAGCTTGCAGAGCACTGGGGAAAGGCAGGCAGAGAATTCCCTGCTAGCACCTTCTCTGTGCCTGGGAAGCAGAAGTGTTCACATTGCTTCGCAGAATCGCTTTTGTGCAGAAAACACTAACACTTGTTCAGAACGAAAGAAAGCACAGAGCCCCAGATTCTATGTTGTCCTGGAGAGCTTGCAGAGCACTGGGGAAAGGCAGGCAGAGAATTCCCTGCTAGCACCTTCTCTGTGCCTGGGAAGCAGAAGTGTTCACATTGCTTCGCAGAATCGCTTTTGTGCAGAAAACAGTAACACTTGTTCAGAACGAAAGAAAGCACAGAGCCCCAGATTCTATGTTGTCCTGGAGAGCTTGCAGAGCACTGGGGAAAGGCAGGCAGAGAATTCCCTGCTAGCACCTTCTCTGTGCCTGGGAAGCAGAAGTGTTCACATTGCTTCGCAGAATCGCTTTTGTGCAGAAAACAGTAACACTTGTTCAGAACGAAAGAAAGCACAGAGCCCCAGATTCTATGTTGTCCTGGAGAGCTTTCAGAGCACTGGGGAAAGGCAGGCAGAGAATTCCCTGCTAGCACCTTCTCTGTGCCTGGGAAGCAGAAGTGTTCACATTGCTTCGCAGAATCGCTTTTGTGCAGAAAACAGTAACACTTGTTCAGAATGAAAGAAAGCACAGAGCCCCAGGTTTGCTGTTGTCCTGGAGAGCTTGCAGAGCACTGGGGAAAGGCAGGCAGAGAATTCCCTGCTAGCACCTTCTCTGTGCCTGGGAAGCAGAAGTGTTCATATTGCTTCGCAGAATCGCTTTTGTGCAGAAAACAGTAACACTTGTTCAGAACGAAAGAAAGCACAGAGCCCCAGATTCTATGTTGTCCTGGAGAGCTTGCAGAGCACTGGGGAAAGGCAGGCAGAGAATTCCCTGCTAGCACCTTCTCTGTGCCTGGGAAACAGAAGTGTTCCCATTGCTTCGCAGAATCGCTTTTGTGCAGAAAACAGTAACACTTGTTCAGAACGAAAGAAAGCACAGAGCCCCAGATTCTATGTTGTCCTGGAGAGCTTGCAGAGCACTGGGGAAAGGCAGGCAGAGAATTCCCTGCTAGCACCTTCTCTGTGCCTGGGAAGCATGGTGTTCATATTGCTTCTCAGAATCGCTTTTGTGCAGAAAACAGTAACACTTGTTCAGAACGAAAGAAAGCACAGAGCCCAAGATTCTATGTTGTCCTGGAGAGCTTGCAGAGCACTGGGGAAAGGCAGGCAGAGAATTCCCTGCTAGCACCTTCTCTGTGCCTGGGAAGCAGAAGTGTTCACATTGCTTCGCAGAATCGCTTTTGTGCAGAAAACAGTAACACTTGTTCAGAATGAAAGAAAGCACAGAGCCCCAGATTTGCTGTTGTCCTGGAGAGCTTGCAGAGCACTGGGGAAAGGCAGGCAGAGAATTCCCTGCTAGCACCTTCTCTGTGCCGGGGAAGCAGAAGTGTTCATATCGCTTCTCAGAATCGCTTTTGTGCAGAAAACAGTAACACTTGTTCAGAACGAAAAAAAGCAGAGAGCCCCAGATTCTATGTTGTCCTGGAGAGCTTGCAGAGCACTGGGGAAAGGCAGGCAGAGAATTCCCTGCTAGCACCTTCTCTGTGCCTGGGAAGCAGAAGTGTTCACATTGCCTCGCAGAATCGCTTTTGTGCAGAAAACAGTAACACTTGTTCAGAACGAAAGAAAGCACAGAGCCCCAGATTCTATGTTGTCCTGGAGAGCTTGCAGAGCACTGGGGAAAGGCAGGCAGAGAATTCCCTGCTAGCACCTTCTCTGTGTCTGGGAAGCAGAAGTGTTCATATTGCTTCTCAGAATCGCTTTTGTGCAGAAAACAGCAACACTTGTTCAGAACGAAAGAAAGCACAGAGAGCACCAGATTCTATGTTGTCCTGGAGAGCTTGCAGAGCACTGGAGAAAGGCAGGCAGAGAATTCCCTGCTAGCACCTTCTCTGTGCCTGGGAAGCAGAGTGTTCACATTGCTTCGCAGAATCGCTTTTGTGCAGAAAACAGTAACACTTGTTCAGAATGAAAGAAAGCACAGAGCCCCAGATTTTATGTTGTCCTGGAGAGCTTGCAGAGCACTGGGGAAAGGCAGGCAGAGAATTCCCTGCTAGCACCTTCTCTGTGCCTGGGAAGCAGAAGTGTTCATATTGCTTCTCAGAATCGCTTTTGTGCAGAAAACTGTAACACTTGTTCAGAATGAAAGAAAGCACAGAGCCCCAGATTTGCTGTTGTCCTGGAGAGCTTGCAGAGCACTGGGGAAAGGCAGGCAGAGAATTCCCTGCTAGCACCTTCTCTGTGCCTGGGAAGCAGAAGTGTTCACATTGCTTCGCAGAATCGCTTTTGTGCAGAAAACAGTAACACTTGTTCAGAACAAAAGAAAGCACAGAGCCCCAGATTCTATGTTGTCCTGGAGAGCTTGCAGAGCACTGGGGAAAGGCAGGCAGAGAATTCCCTGCTAGCACCTTCTCTGTGCCTGGGAAGCAGAAGTGTTCACATTGCTTCGCAAGAATTGCTTTTGTGCAGAAAACAGTAGCACTTGTTCAGAAGGAAAGAAAGCACAGAGCCCCAGATTTTATGTTGTCCTGGAGAGCTTGCAGAGCACTGGGGAAAGGCAGGCAGAGAATTCCCTGATAGCACCTTCTCTGTGCCTGTTCACATTGCTTCGCAGAATCGCTTTTGTGCAGAAAACAGTAACACTTGTTCAGAAGGAAAGAAAGCACAAAGCCCCAGATTCTATGTTGTCCTGGAGAGCTTGCAGAGCACTGGGGAAAGGCAGGCAGAGAATTCCCTGCTAGCACCTTCTCTGTGCCTGGGAAACGGAAGTGTTCACATTGCTTCGCAAAATCGCTTTTGTGCAGAAAACAGTAACACTTGTTCAGAATGAAAGAAAGCACAGAGCCCCAGATTTGCTGTTGTCCTGGAGAGCTTGCAGAGCACTGGGGAAAGGCAGGCAGAGAATTCCCTGCTAGCACCTTCTCTGTGCCTGGGAAGCAGAAGTGTTCACATTGCTTCGCAAGAATAGCTTTTGTGCAGAAAACACTAACACTTGTTAGAACGAAAGAAAGCACAGAGCCCCAGATTCTATGTTGTCCTGGAGAGCTTGCAGAGCACTGGGGAAAGGCAGGCAGAGAATTCCCTGCTAGCACCTTCTCTGTGCCTGGGAAGCAGAAGTGTTCACATTGCTTCGCAGAATCGATTTTGTGCAGAAAACAGTAACACTTGTTCAGAATGAAAGAAAGCACAGAGCCCCAGATTTGCTGTTGTCCTGGAGAGCTTGCAGAGCACTGGGGAAAGGCAGGCAGAGAATTCCCTGCTAGCACCTTCTCTGTGCCTGGGAAGCATGGTGTTCATATTGCTTCTCAGAATCGCTTTTGTGCAGAAAACAGTAACACTTGTTCAGAACGAAAGAAAGCACAGAGCCCAAGATTCTATGTTGTCCTGGAGAGCTTGCAGAGCACTGGGGAAAGGCAGGCAGAGAATTCCCTGCTAGCACCTTCTCTGTGCCTGGGAAGCAGAAGTGTTCACATTGCTTCGCAGAATCGCTTTTGTGCAGAAAACAGTAACACTTGTTCAGAATGAAAGAAAGCACAGAGCCCCAGGTTTGCTGTTGTCCTGGAGAGCTTGCAGAGCACTGGGGAAAGGCAGGCAGAGAATTCCCTGCTAGCACCTTCTCTGTGCCGGGGAAGCAGAAGTGTTCATATTGCTTCTCAGAATCGCTTTTGTGCAGAAAACAGTAACACTTGTTCAGAACGAAAGAAAGCACAGAGCCCCAGATTCTATGTTGTCCTGGAGAGCTTGCAGAGCACTGGGGAAAGGCAGGCAGAGAATTCCCTGCTAGCACCTTCTCTGTGCCTGGGAAGCAGAAGTGTTCACATTGCCTCGCAGAATCGCTTTTGTGCAGAAAACAGTAACACTTGTTCAGAATGAAAGAAAGCACAGAGCCCCAGGTTTGCTGTTGTCCTGGAGAGCTTGCAGAGCACTGGGGAAAGGCAGGCAGAGAATTCCCTGCTAGCACCTTCTCTGTGCCTGGGAAGCAGAAGTGTTCACATTGCTTCGCAGAATCGCTTTTGTGCAGAAAACACTAACACTTGTTCAGAAGGAAAGAAAGCACAGAGCCCCAGATTCTATGTTGTCCTGGAGAGCTTGCAGAGCACTGGGGAAAGGCAGGCAGAGAATTCCCTGCTAGCACCTTCTCTGTGCCTGGGAAGCAGAAGTGTTCACATTGCTTCGCAGAATCGCTTTTGTGCAGAAAACAGTAACACTTGTTCAGAACGAAAGAAAGCACAGAGCCCCAGATTCTATGTTGTCCTGGAGAGCTTTCAGAGCACTGGGGAAAGGCAGGCAGAGAATTCCCTGCTAGCACCTTCTCTGTGCCTGGGAAGCAGAAGTGTTCACATTGCTTCGCAGAATCGCTTTTGTGCAGAAAACAGTAACACTTGTTCAGAATGAAAGAAAGCACAGAGCCCCAGGTTTGCTGTTGTCCTGGAGAGCTTGCAGAGCACTGGGGAAAGGCAGGCAGAGAATTCCCTGATAGCACCTTCTCTGTGCCTGGGAAGCAGAAGTGTTCATATTGCTTCGCAAGAATCGCTTTTGTGCAGAAAACAGTAACACTTGTTCAGAACGAAAGAAAGCACAGAGCCCCAGATTCTATGTTGTCCTGGAGAGCTTGCAGAGCACTGGGGAAAGGCAGGCAGAGAATTCCCTGCTAGCACCTTCTCTGTGCCTGGGAAACAGAAGTGTTCCCATTGCTTCGCAGAATCGCTTTTGTGCAGAAAACAGTAACACTTGTTCAGAACGAAAGAAAGCACAGAGCCCCAGATTCTATGTTGTCCTGGAGAGCTTGCAGAGCACTGGGGAAAGGCAGGCAGAGAATTCCCTGCTAGCACCTTCTCTGTGCCTGGGAAGCATGGTGTTCATATTGCTTCTCAGAATCGCTTTTGTGCAGAAAACAGTAACACTTGTTCAGAACGAAAGAAAGCACAGAGCCCAAGATTCTATGTTGTCCTGGAGAGCTTGCAGAGCACTGGGGAAAGGCAGGCAGAGAATTCCCTGCTAGCACCTTCTCTGTGCCTGGGAAGCAGAAGTGTTCACATTGCTTCGCAGAATCGCTTTTGTGCAGAAAACAGTAACACTTGTTCAGAATGAAAGAAAGCACAGAGCCCCAGATTCTATGTTGTCCTGGAGAGCTTGCAGAGCACTGGGGAAAGGCAGGCAGAGAATTCCCTGCTAGCACCTTCTCTGTGCCGGGGAAGCAGAAGTGTTCATATCGCTTCTCAGAATCGCTTTTGTGCAGAAAACAGTAACACTTGTTCAGAACGAAAAAAAGCAGAGAGCCCCAGATTCTATGTTGTCCTGGAGAGCTTGCAGAGCACTGGGGAAAGGCAGGCAGAGAATTCCCTGCTAGCACCTTCTCTGTGCCTGGGAAGCAGAAGTGTTCACATTGCCTCGCAGAATCGCTTTTGTGCAGAAAACAGTAACACTTGTTCAGAACGAAAGAAAGCACAGAGCCCCAGATTCTATGTTGTCCTGGAGAGCTTGCAGAGCACTGGGGAAAGGCAGGCAGAGAATTCCCTGCTAGCACCTTCTCTGTGTCTGGGAAGCAGAAGTGTTCATATTGCTTCTCAGAATCGCTTTTGTGCAGAAAACAGCAACACTTGTTCAGAACGAAAAAAAGCAGAGAGCCCCAGATTCTATGTTGTCCTGGAGAGCTTGCAGAGCACTGGGGAAAGGCAGGCAGAGAATTCCCTGCTAGCACCTTCTCTGTGCCTGGGAAGCAGAAGTGTTCACATTGCTTCGCAAGAATAGCTTTTGTGCAGAAAACACTAACACTTGTTAGAACGAAAGAAAGCACAGAGCCACAGATTCTATGTTGTCCTGGAGAGCTTGCAGAGCACTGGGGAAAGGCAGGCAGAGAATTCCCTGCTAGCACCTTCTCTGTGCCTGGGAAGCAGAAGTGTTCACATTGCTTCGCAGAATCGATTTTGTGCAGAAAACAATAACACTTGTTCAGAATGAAAGAAAGCACAGAGCCCCAGGTTTGCTGTTGTCCTGGAGAGCTTGCAGAGCACTGGGGAAAGGCAGGCAGAGAATTCCCTGCTAGCACCTTCTCTGTGCCTGGGAAGCAGAAGTGTTCACATTGCTTCGCAGAATCGCTTTTGTGCAGAAAACACTAACACTTGTTCAGAACGAAAGAAAGCACAGAGCCCCAGATTCTATGTTGTCCTGGAGAGCTTGCAGAGCACTGGGGAAAGGCAGGCAGAGAATTCCCTGCTAGCACCTTCTCTGTGCCTGGGAAGCAGAAGTGTTCACATTGCTTCGCAGAATCGCTTTTGTGCAGAAAACAGTAACACTTGTTCAGAACGAAAGAAAGCACAGAGCCCCAGATTCTATGTTGTCCTGGAGAGCTTGCAGAGCACTGGGGAAAGGCAGGCAGAGAATTCCCTGCTAGCACCTTCTCTGTGCCTGGGAAGCAGAAGTGTTCACATTGCTTCGCAGAATCGCTTTTGTGCAGAAAACAGTAACACTTGTTCAGAATGAAAGAAAGCACAGAGCCCCAGGTTTGCTGTTGTCCTGGAGAGCTTGCAGAGCACTGGGGAAAGGCAGGCAGAGAATTCCCTGCTAGCACCTTCTCTGTGCCTGGGAAACAGAAGTGTTCCCATTGCTTCGCAGAATCGCTTTTGTGCAGAAAACAGTAACACTTGTTCAGAACGAAAGAAAGCACAGAGCCCCAGATTCTATGTTGTCCTGGAGAGCTTGCAGAGCACTGGGGAAAGGCAGGCAGAGAATTCCCTGCTAGCACCTTCTCTGTGCCTGGGAAGCATGGTGTTCATATTGCTTCTCAGAATCGCTTTTGTGCAGAAAACAGTAACACTTGTTCAGAACGAAAGAAAGCACAGAGCCCAAGATTCTATGTTGTCCTGGAGAGCTTGCAGAGCACTGGGGAAAGGCAGGCAGAGAATTCCCTGCTAGCACCTTCTCTGTGCCTGGGAAGCAGAAGTGTTCACATTGCTTCGCAGAATCGCTTTTGTGCAGAAAACAGTAACACTTGTTCAGAATGAAAGAAAGCACAGAGCCCCAGATTTGCTGTTGTCCTGGAGAGCTTGCAGAGCACTGGGGAAAGGCAGGCAGAGAATTCCCTGCTAGCACCTTCTCTGTGCCGGGGAAGCAGAAGTGTTCATATCGCTTCTCAGAATCGCTTTTGTGCAGAAAACAGTAACACTTGTTCAGAACGAAAGAAAGCACAGAGCCCCAGATTCTATGTTGTCCTGGAGAGCTTGCAGAGCACTGGGGAAAGGCAGGCAGAGAATTCCCTGCTAGCACCTTCTCTGTGCCTGGGAAGCAGAAGTGTTCACATTGCCTCGCAGAATCGCTTTTGTGCAGAAAACAGTAACACTTGTTCAGAACGAAAGAAAGCACAGAGCCCCAGATTCTATGTTGTCCTGGAGAGCTTGCAGAGCACTGGGGAAAGGCAGGCAGAGAATTCCCTGCTAGCACCTTCTCTGTGTCTGGGAAGCAGAAGTGTTCATATTGCTTCTCAGAATCGCTTTTGTGCAGAAAACAGCAACACTTGTTCAGAACGAAAGAAAGCACAGAGAGCACCAGATTCTATGTTGTCCTGGAGAGCTTGCAGAGCACTGGAGAAAGGCAGGCAGAGAATTCCCTGCTAGCACCTTCTCTGTGCCTGGGAAGCAGAGTGTTCACATTGCTTCGCAGAATCGCTTTTGTGCAGAAAACAGTAACACTTGTTCAGAATGAAAGAAAGCACAGAGCCCCAGGTTTGCTGTTGTCCTGGAGAGCTTGCAGAGCACTGGGGAAAGGCAGGCAGAGAATTCCCTGCTAGCACCTTCTCTGTGCCTGGGAAGCAGAAGTGTTCATATTGCTTCTCAGAATCGCTTTTGTGCAGAAAACTGTAACACTTGTTCAGAATGAAAGAAAGCACAGAGCCCCAGATTTGCTGTTGTCCTGGAGAGCTTGCAGAGCACTGGGGAAAGGCAGGCAGAGAATTCCCTGCTAGCACCTTCTCTGTGCCTGGGAAGCAGAAGTGTTCACATTGCTTCGCAGAATCGCTTTTGTGCAGAAAACAGTAACACTTGTTCAGAACAAAAGAAAGCACAGAGCCCCAGATTCTATGTTGTCCTGGAGAGCTTGCAGAGCACTGGGGAAAGGCAGGCAGAGAATTCCCTGCTAGCACCTTCTCTGTGCCTGGGAAGCAGAAGTGTTCACATTGCTTCGCAAGAATCGCTTTTGTGCAGAAAACAGTAGCACTTGTTCAGAAGGAAAGAAAGCACAGAGCCCCAGATTTTATGTTGTCCTGGAGAGCTTGCAGAGCACTGGGGAAAGGCAGGCAGAGAATTCCCTGATAGCACCTTCTCTGTGCCTGTTCACATTGCTTCGCAGAATCGCTTTTGTGCAGAAAACAGTAACACTTGTTCAGAAGGAAAGAAAGCACAAAGCCCCAGATTCTATGTTGTCCTGGAGAGCTTGCAGAGCACTGGGGAAAGGCAGGCAGAGAATTCCCTGCTAGCACCTTCTCTGTGCCTGGGAAACGGAAGTGTTCACATTGCTTCGCAAAATCGCTTTTGTGCAGAAAACAGTAACACTTGTTCAGAATGAAAGAAAGCACAGAGCCCCAGATTTGCTGTTGTCCTGGAGAGCTTGCAGAGCACTGGGGAAAGGCAGGCAGAGAATTCCCTGCTAGCACCTTCTCTGTGCCTGGGAAGCAGAAGTGTTCACATTGCTTCGCAAGAATAGCTTTTGTGCAGAAAACACTAACACTTGTTAGAACGAAAGAAAGCACAGAGCCCCAGATTCTATGTTGTCCTGGAGAGCTTGCAGAGCACTGGGGAAAGGCAGGCAGAGAATTCCCTGCTAGCACCTTCTCTGTGCCTGGGAAGCAGAAGTGTTCACATTGCTTCGCAGAATCGATTTTGTGCAGAAAACAGTAACACTTGTTCAGAATGAAAGAAAGCACAGAGCCCCAGATTTGCTGTTGTCCTGGAGAGCTTGCAGAGCACTGGGGAAAGGCAGGCAGAGAATTCCCTGCTAGCACCTTCTCTGTGCCTGGGAAGCATGGTGTTCATATTGCTTCTCAGAATCGCTTTTGTGCAGAAAACAGTAACACTTGTTCAGAACGAAAGAAAGCACAGAGCCCAAGATTCTATGTTGTCCTGGAGAGCTTGCAGAGCACTGGGGAAAGGCAGGCAGAGAATTCCCTGCTAGCACCTTCTCTGTGCCTGGGAAGCAGAAGTGTTCACATTGCTTCGCAGAATCGCTTTTGTGCAGAAAACAGTAACACTTGTTCAGAATGAAAGAAAGCACAGAGCCCCAGATTTGCTGTTGTCCTGGAGAGCTTGCAGAGCACTGGGGAAAGGCAGGCAGAGAATTCCCTGCTAGCACCTTCTCTGTGCCGGGGAAGCAGAAGTGTTCATATCGCTTCTCAGAATCGCTTTTGTGCAGAAAACAGTAACACTTGTTCAGAACGAAAGAAAGCAGAGAGCCCCAGATTCTATGTTGTCCTGGAGAGCTTGCAGAGCACTGGGGAAAGGCAGGCAGAGAATTCCCTGCTAGCACCTTCTCTGTGCCTGGGAAGCAGAAGTGTTCACATTGCCTCGCAGAATCGCTTTTGTGCAGAAAACAGTAACACTTGTTCAGAATGAAAGAAAGCACAGAGCCCCAGGTTTGCTGTTGTCCTGGAGAGCTTGCAGAGCACTGGGGAAAGGCAGGCAGAGAATTCCCTGCTAGCACCTTCTCTGTGCCTGGGAAGCAGAAGTGTTCACATTGCTTCGCAGAATCGCTTTTGTGCAGAAAACACTAACACTTGTTCAGAAGGAAAGAAAGCACAGAGCCCCAGATTCTATGTTGTCCTGGAGAGCTTGCAGAGCACTGGGGAAAGGCAGGCAGAGAATTCCCTGCTAGCACCTTCTCTGTGCCTGGGAAGCAGAAGTGTTCACATTGCTTCGCAGAATCGCTTTTGTGCAGAAAACAGTAACACTTGTTCAGAACGAAAGAAAGCACAGAGCCCCAGATTCTATGTTGTCCTGGAGAGCTTTCAGAGCACTGGGGAAAGGCAGGCAGAGAATTCCCTGCTAGCACCTTCTCTGTGCCTGGGAAGCAGAAGTGTTCACATTGCTTCGCAGAATCGCTTTTGTGCAGAAAACAGTAACACTTGTTCAGAAGGAAAGAAAGCACAGAGCCCCAGGTTTGCTGTTGTCCTGGAGAGCTTGCAGAGCACTGGGGAAAGGCAGGCAGAGAATTCCCTGATAGCACCTTCTCTGTGCCTGGGAAGCAGAAGTGTTCATATTGCTTCGCAAGAATCGCTTTTGTGCAGAAAACAGTAACACTTGTTCAGAACGAAAGAAAGCACAGAGCCCCAGATTCTATGTTGTCCTGGAGAGCTTGCAGAGCACTGGGGAAAGGCAGGCAGAGAATTCCCTGCTAGCACCTTCTCTGTGCCTGGGAAACAGAAGTGTTCCCATTGCTTCGCAGAATCGCTTTTGTGCAGAAAACAGTAACACTTGTTCAGAACGAAAGAAAGCACAGAGCCCCAGATTCTATGTTGTCCTGGAGAGCTTGCAGAGCACTGGGGAAAGGCAGGCAGAGAATTCCCTGCTAGCACCTTCTCTGTGCCTGGGAAGCATGGTGTTCATATTGCTTCGCAGAATCGCTTTTGTGCAGAAAACAGTAACACTTGTTCAGAACGAAAGAAAGCACAGAGCCCAAGATTCTATGTTGTCCTGGAGAGCTTGCAGAGCACTGGGGAAAGGCAGGCAGAGAATTCCCTGCTAGCACCTTCTCTGTGCCTGGGAAGCAGAAGTGTTCACATTGCTTCGCAGAATCGCTTTTGTGCAGAAAACAGTAACACTTGTTCAGAATGAAAGAAAGCACAGAGCCCCAGATTCTATGTTGTCCTGGAGAGCTTGCAGAGCACTGGGGAAAGGCAGGCAGAGAATTCCCTGCTAGCACCTTCTCTGTGCCGGGGAAGCAGAAGTGTTCATATCGCTTCTCAGAATCGCTTTTGTGCAGAAAACAGTAACACTTGTTCAGAACGAAAAAAAGCAGAGAGCCCCAGATTCTATGTTGTCCTGGAGAGCTTGCAGAGCACTGGGGAAAGGCAGGCAGAGAATTCCCTGCTAGCACCTTCTCTGTGCCTGGGAAGCAGAAGTGTTCACATTGCCTCGCAGAATCGCTTTTGTGCAGAAAACAGTAACACTTGTTCAGAACGAAAGAAAGCACAGAGCCCCAGATTCTATGTTGTCCTGGAGAGCTTGCAGAGCACTGGGGAAAGGCAGGCAGAGAATTCCCTGCTAGCACCTTCTCTGTGTCTGGGAAGCAGAAGTGTTCATATTGCTTCTCAGAATCGCTTTTGTGCAGAAAACAGCAACACTTGTTCAGAACGAAAGAAAGCACAGAGCCCCAGATTCTATGTTGTCCTGGAGAGCTTGCAGAGCACTGGAGAAAGGCAGGCAGAGAATTCCCTGCTAGCACCTTCTCTGTGCCTGGGAAGCAGAGTGTTCACATTGCTTCGCAGAATCGCTTTTGTGCAGAAAACAGTAACACTTGTTCAGAATGAAAGAAAGCACAGAGCCCCAGATTTTATGTTGTCCTGGAGAGCTTGCAGAGCACTGGGGAAAGGCACGCAGAGAATTCCCTGCTAGCACCTTCTCTGTGCCTGGGAAGCAGAAGTGTTCATATTGCTTCTCAGAATCGCTTTTGTGCAGAAAACTGTAACACTTGTTCAGAATGAAAGAAAGCACAGAGCCCCAGATTTGCTGTTGTCCTGGAGAGCTTGCAGAGCACTGGGGAAAGGCAGGCAGAGAATTCCCTGCTAGCACCTTCTCTGTGCCTGGGAAGCAGAAGTGTTCACATTGCTTCGCAGAATCGCTTTTGTGCAGAAAACAGTAACACTTGTTCAGAACAAAAGAAAGCACAGAGCCCCAGATTCTATGTTGTCCTGGAGAGCTTGCAGAGCACTGGGGAAAGGCAGGCAGAGAATTCCCTGCTAGCACCTTCTCTGTGCCTGGGAAGCAGAAGTGTTCACATTGCTTCGCAGAATCGCTTTTGTGCAGAAAACAGTAACACTTGTTCAGAACGAAAGAAAGCACAGAGCCCCAGATTTTATGTTGTCCTGGAGAGCTTGCAGAGCACTGGGGAAAGGCAGGCAGAGAATTCCTTGCTAGCACCTTCTCTGTGCCTGGGAAGCAGAAGTGTTCACATTGCTTCGCAAGAATCGCTTTTGTGCAGAAAACAGTAGCACTTGTTCAGAAGGAAAGAAAGCACAGAGCCCCAGATTTTATGTTGTCCTGGAGAGCTTGCAGAGCACTGGGGAAAGGCAGGCAGAGAATTCCCTGATAGCACCTTCTCTGTGCCTGTTCACATTGCTTCGCAGAATCGCTTTTGTGTTGAAAACAGTAACACTTGTTCAGAAGGAAAGAAAGCACAGAGCCCCAGATTCTATGTTGTCCTGGAGAGCTTGCAGAGCACTGGGGAAAGGCAGGCAGAGAATTCCCTGCTAGCACCTTCTCTGTGCCTGGGAAACGGAAGTGTTCACATTGCTTCGCAAAATCGCTTTTGTGCAGAAAACAGTAACACTTGTTCAGAATGAAAGAAAGCACAGAGCCCCAGATTTGCTGTTGGCCTGGAGAGCTTGCAGAGCACTGGGGAAAGGCAGGCAGAGAATTCCCTGCTAGCACCTTCTCTGTGCCTGGGAAGCAGAAGTGTTCACATTGCTTCGCAAGAATAGCTTTTGTGCAGAAAACACTAACACTTGTTAGAACGAAAGAAAGCACAGAGCCACAGATTCTATGTTGTCCTGGAGAGCTTGCAGAGCACTGGGGAAAGGCAGGCAGAGAATTCCCTGCTAGCACCTTCTCTGTGCCTGGGAAGCAGAAGTGTTCACATTGCTTCGCAGAATCGATTTTGTGCAGAAAACAGTAACACTTGTTCAGAATGAAAGAAAGCACAGAGCCCCAGGTTTGCTGTTGTCCTGGAGAGCTTGCAGAGCACTGGGGAAAGGCAGGCAGAGAATTCCCTGCTAGCACCTTCTCTGTGCCTGGGAAGCAGAAGTGTTCACATTGCTTCGCAGAATCGATTTTGTGCAGAAAACACTAACACTTGTTCAGAACGAAAGAAAGCACAGAGCCCAAGATTCTATGTTGTCCTGGAGAGCTTGCAGAGCACTGGGGAAAGGCAGGCAGAGAATTCCCTGCTAGCACCTTCTCTGTGCCTGGGAAGCAGAAGTGTTCACATTGCTTGGCAGAATCGCTTTTGTGCAGAAAACACTAACACTTGTTCAGAATGAAAGAAAGCACAGAGCCCCAGATTTGCTGTTGTCCTGGAGAGCTTGCAGAGCACTGGGGAAAGGCAGGCAGAGAATTCCCTGCTAGCACCTTCTCTGTGCCGGGGAAGCAGAAGTGTTCATATCGCTTCTCAGAATCGCTTTTGTGCAGAAAACAGTAACACTTGTTCAGAACGAAAGAAAGCAGAGAGCCCCAGATTCTATGTTGTCCTGGAGAGCTTGCAGAGCACTGGGGAAAGGCAGGCAGAGAATTCCCTGCTAGCACCTTCTCTGTGCCTGGGAAGCAGAAGTGTTCACATTGCCTCGCAGAATCGCTTTTGTGCAGAAAACAGTAACACTTGTTCAGAATGAAAGAAAGCACAGAGCCCCAGGTTTGCTGTTGTCCTGGAGAGCTTGCAGAGCACTGGGGAAAGGCAGGCAGAGAATTCCCTGCTAGCACCTTCTCTGTGCCGGGGAAGCAGAAGTGTTCATATTGCTTCTCAGAATCGCTTTTGTGCAGAAAACAGTAACACTTGTTCAGAACGAAAGAAAGCACAGAGCCCCAGATTTTATGTTGTCCTGGAGAGCTTGCAGAGCACTGGGGAAAGGCAGGCAGAGAATTCCCTGCTAGCACCTTCTCTGTGCCTGGGAAACAGAAGTGTTCCCATTGCTTTGCAGAATCGCTTTTGTGTTGAAAACAGTAACACTTGTTCAGAATGAAAGAAAGCACAGAGCCCTAGATTTGCTGTTGTCCTGGAGAGCTTGCAGAGCACTGGGGAAAGGCAGGCAGAGAATTCCCTGCTAGCACCTTCTCTGTGCCTGGGAAACAGAAGTGTTCCCATTGCTTCGCAGAATCGCTTTTGTGCAGAAAACAGTAACACTTGTTCAGAACGAAAGAAAGCACAGAGCCCCAGATTCTATGTTGTCCTGGAGAGCTTGCAGAGCACTGGGGAAAGGCAGGCAGAGAATTCCCTGCTAGCACCTTCTCTGTGCCTGGGAAGCATGGTGTTCATATTGCTTCTCAGAATCGCTTTTGTGCAGAAAACAGTAACACTTGTTCAGAACGAAAGAAAGCACAGAGCCCCAGATTTGCTATTGTCCTGGAGAGCTTGCAGAGCACTGGGGAAAGGCAGGCAGAGAATTCCCTGCTAGCACCTTCTCTGTGCCTGTTCACATTGCTTCGCAGAATCGCTTTTGTGCAGAAAACAGTAACACTTGTTCAGAACGAAAGAAAGCACAGAGCCCCAGATTCTATGTTGTCCTGGAGAGCTTGCAGAGCACTGGGGAAAGGCAGGCAGAGAATTCCCTGCTAGCACCTTCTCTGTGCCTGGGAAGCAGAAGTGTTCACATTGCTTCGCAGAATCGATTTTGTGCAGAAAACAGTAACACTTGTTCAGAATGAAAGAAAGCACAGAGCCCCAGGTTTGCTGTTGTCCTGGAGAGCTTGCAGAGCACTGGGGAAAGGCAGGCAGAGAATTCCCTGCTAGCACCTTCTCTGTGCCTGGGAAGCAGAAGTGTTCATATTGCTTCGCAGAATCGCTTTTGTGCAGAAAACAGTAACACTTGTTCAGAACGAAAGAAAGCACAGAGCCCCAGATTCTATGTTGTCCTGGAGAGCTTGCAGAGCACTGGGGAAAGGCAGGCAGAGAATTCCCTGCTAGCACCTTCTCTGTGCCTGGGAAACAGAAGTGTTCACATTGCTTCGCAGAATCGCTTTTGTGCAGAAAACAGTAACACTTGTTCAGAATGAAAGAAAGCACAGAGCCCCAGGTTTGCTGTTGTCCTGGAGAGCTTGCAGAGCACTGGGGAAAGGCAGGCAGAGAATTCCCTGCTAGCACCTTCTCTGTGCCGGGGAAGCAGAAGTGTTCATATTGCTTCTCAGAATCGCTTTTGTGCAGAAAACAGTAACACTTGTTCAGAACGAAAGAAAGCACAGAGCCCCAGATTTTATGTTGTCCTGGAGAGCTTGCAGAGCACTGGGGAAAGGCAGGCAGAGAATTCCCTGCTAGCACCTTCTCTGTGCCTGGGAAACAGAAGTGTTCCCATTGCTTCGCAGAATCGCTTTTGTGCAGAAAACAGTAACACTTGTTCAGAATGAAAGAAAGCACAGAGCCCTAGATTTGCTGTTGTCCTGGAGAGCTTGCAGAGCACTGGGGAAAGGCAGGCAGAGAATTCCCTGCTAGCACCTTCTCTGTGCCTGGGAAGCAGAAGTGTTCCCATTGCTTCGCAGAATCGCTTTTGTGCAGAAAACAGTAACACTTGTTCAGAACGAAAGAAAGCACAGAGCCCCAGATTCTATGTTGTCCTGGAGAGCTTGCAGAGCACTGGGGAAAGGCAGGCAGAGAATTCCCTGCTAGCACCTTCTCTGTGCCTGGGAAGCAGAAGTGTCCATATCGCTTCTCAGAATCGCTTCTGTGCAGAAAACAGTAACACTTGTTCAGAATGAAAGAAAGCACAGAGCCCCAGGTTTGCTGTTGTCCTGGAGAGCTTGCAGAGCACTGGGGAAAGGCAGGCAGAGAATTCCCTGCTAGCACCTTCTCTGTGCCTGGGAAGCAGAAGTGTTCATATTGCTTCGCAGAATCGCTTTTGTGCAGAAAACAGTAACACTTGTTCAGAACGAAAGAAAGCACAGAGCCCCAGATTCTATGTTGTCCTGGAGAGCTTGCAGAGCACTGGGGAAAGGCAGGCAGAGAATTCCCTGCTAGCACCTTCTCTGTGCCTGGGAAGCAGAAGTGTTCACATTGCTTCGCAGAATCGCTTTTGTGCAGAAAACAGTAACACTTGTTCAGAACGAAAGAAAGCACAGAGCCCCAGATTTGCTATTGTCCTGGAGAGCTTGCAGAGCACTGGGGAAAGGCAGGCAGAGAATTCCCTGCTAGCACCTTCTCTGTGCCTGTTCACATTGCTTCGCAGAATCGCTTTTGTGCAGAAAACAGTAACACTTGTTCAGAACGAAAGAAAGCACAGAGCCCCAGATTCTATGTTGTCCTGGAGAGCTTGCAGAGCACTGGGGAAAGGCAGGCAGAGAATTCCCTGCTAGCACCTTCTCTGTGCCTGGGAAGCAGAAGTGTTCACATTGCTTCGCAGAATCGATTTTGTGCAGAAAACAGTAACACTTGTTCAGAATGAAAGAAAGCACAGAGCCCCAGGTTTGCTGTTGTCCTGGAGAGCTTGCAGAGCACTGGGGAAAGGCAGGCAGAGAATTCCCTGCTAGCACCTTCTCTGTGCCTGGGAAGCAGAAGTGTTCATATTGCTTCGCAGAATCGCTTTTGTGCAGAAAACAGTAACACTTGTTCAGAACGAAAGAAAGCACAGAGCCCCAGATTCTATGTTGTCCTGGAGAGCTTGCAGAGCACTGGGGAAAGGCAGGCAGAGAATTCCCTGCTAGCACCTTCTCTGTGCCTGGGAAACAGAAGTGTTCACATTGCTTCGCAGAATCGCTTTTGTGCAGAAAACAGTAACACTTGTTCAGAATGAAAGAAAGCACAGAGCCCCAGGTTTGCTGTTGTCCTGGAGAGCTTGCAGAGCACTGGGGAAAGGCAGGCAGAGAATTCCCTGCTAGCACCTTCTCTGTGCCGGGGAAGCAGAAGTGTTCATATTGCTTCTCAGAATCGCTTTTGTGCAGAAAACAGTAACACTTGTTCAGAACGAAAGAAAGCACAGAGCCCCAGATTTTATGTTGTCCTGGAGAGCTTGCAGAGCACTGGGGAAAGGCAGGCAGAGAATTCCCTGCTAGCACCTTCTCTGTGCCTGGGAAACAGAAGTGTTCCCATTGCTTCGCAGAATCGCTTTTGTGCAGAAAACAGTAACACTTGTTCAGAATGAAAGAAAGCACAGAGCCCTAGATTTGCTGTTGTCCTGGAGAGCTTGCAGAGCACTGGGGAAAGGCAGGCAGAGAATTCCCTGCTAGCACCTTCTCTGTGCCTGGGAAGCAGAAGTGTTCCCATTGCTTCGCAGAATCGCTTTTGTGCAGAAAACAGTAACACTTGTTCAGAACGAAAGAAAGCACAGAGCCCCAGATTCTATGTTGTCCTGGAGAGCTTGCAGAGCACTGGGGAAAGGCAGGCAGAGAATTCCCTGCTAGCACCTTCTCTGTGCCTGGGAAGCAGAAGTGTCCATATCGCTTCTCAGAATCGCTTCTGTGCAGAAAACAGTAACACTTGTTCAGAATGAAAGAAAGCACAGAGCCCCAGGTTTGCTGTTGTCCTGGAGAGCTTGCAGAGCACTGGGGAAAGGCAGGCAGAGAATTCCCTGCTAGCACCTTCTCTGTGCCTGGGAAGCAGAAGTGTTCATATTGCTTCGCAGAATCGCTTTTGTGCAGAAAACAGTAACACTTGTTCAGAACGAAAGAAAGCACAGAGCCCCAGATTCTATGTTGTCCTGGAGAGCTTGCAGAGCACTGGGGAAAGGCAGGCAGAGAATTCCCTGCTAGCACCTTCTCTGTGCCTGGGAAGCAGAAGTGTTCACATTGCTTCGCAGAATCGCTTTTGTGCAGAAAACAGTAACACTTGTTCAGAATGAAAGAAAGCACAGAGCCCCAGATTTGCTGTTGTCCTGGAGAGCTTGCAGAGCACTGGGGAAAGGCAGGCAGAGAATTCCCTGCTAGCACCTTCTCTGTGCCTGGGAAGCATGGTGTTCATATTGCTTCTCAGAATCGCTTTTGTGCAGAAAACAGTAACACTTGTTCAGAACGAAAGAAAGCACAGAGCCCAAGATTCTATGTTGTCCTGGAGAGCTTGCAGAGCACTGGGGAAAGGCAGGCAGAGAATTCCCTGCTAGCACCTTCTCTGTGCCTGGGAAGCAGAAGTGTTCACATTGCCTCGCAGAATCGCTTTTGTGCAGAAAACAGTAACACTTGTTCAGAATGAAAGAAAGCACAGAGCCCCAGATTTGCTGTTGTCCTGGAGAGCTTGCAGAGCACTGGGGAAAGGCAGGCAGAGAATTCCCTGCTAGCACCTTCTCTGTGCCAGGGAAGCAGAAGTGTTCATATTGCTTCGCAAGAATCGCTTTTGTGCAGAAAACAGTAACACTTGTTCAGAACGAAAGAAAGCACAGAGCCCCAGATTCTATGTTGTCCTGGAGAGCTTGCAGAGCACTGGGGAAAGGCAGGCAGAGAATTCCCTGCTAGCACCTTCTCTGTGCCTGGGAAGCAGAAGTGTCCATATCGCTTCTCAGAATCGCTTCTGTGCAGAAGACAGTAACACTTGTTCAGAATGAAAGAAAGCACAGAGCCCCAGGTTTGCTGTTGTCCTGGAGAGCTTGCAGAGCACTGGGGAAAGGCAGGCAGAGAATTCCCTGCTAGCACCTTCTCTGTGCCTGGGAAGCAGAAGTGTTCATATTGCTTCGCAGAATCGCTTTTGTGCAGAAAACAGTAACACATGTTCAGAACGATAGAAAGCACAGAGCCCCAGATTCTATGTTGTCCTGGAGAGCTTGCAGAGCACTGGGGAAAGGCAGGCAGAGAATTCCCTGCTAGCACCTTCTCTGTGCCTGGGAAGCAGAAGTGTTCACATTGCTTCGCAAGAATCGCTTTTGTGCAGAAAACAGTAACACTTGTTCAGAATGAAAGAAAGCACAGAGCCCCAGATTTGCTGTTGTCCTGGAGAGCTTGCAGAGCACTGGGGAAAGGCAGGCAGAGAATTCCCTGCTAGCACCTTCTCTGTGCCTGGGAAGCATGGTGTTCATATTGCTTCTCAGAATCGCTTTTGTGCAGAAAACAGTAACACTTGTTCAGAACGAAAGAAAGCACAGAGCCCAAGATTCTATGTTGTCCTGGAGAGCTTGCAGAGCACTGGGGAAAGGCAGGCAGAGAATTCCCTGCTAGCACCTTCTCTGTGCCTGGGAAGCAGAAGTGTTCACATTGCTTCGCGGAATCGCTTTTGTGCAGAAAACAGTAACACTTGTTCAGAATGAAAGAAAGCACAGAGCCCCAGATTTGCTGTTGTCCTGGAGAGCTTGCAGAGCACTGGGGAAAGGCAGGCAGAGAATTCCCTGCTAGCACCTTCTCTGTGCCGGGGAAGCAGAAGTGTTCATATCGCTTCTCAGAATCGCTTTTGTGCAGAAAACAGTAACACTTGTTCAGAACGAAAGAAAGCAGAGAGCCCCAGATTCTATGTTGTCCTGGAGAGCTTGCAGAGCACTGGGGAAAGGCAGGCAGAGAATTCCCTGATAGCACCTTCTCTGTGCCTGTTCACATTGCTTCGCAGAATCGCTTTTGTGCAGAAAACAGTAACACTTGTTCAGAAGGAAAGAAAGCACAGAGCCCCAGATTCTATGTTGTGCTGGAGAGCTTGCAGAGCACTGGGGAAAGGCAGGCAGAGAATTCCCTGCTAGCACCTTCTCTGTGCCGGGGAAGCAGAAGTGTTCATATCGCTTCTCAGAATCGCTTTTGTGCAGAAAACAGTAACACTTGTTCAGAACGAAAGAAAGCAGAGAGCCCCAGATTCTATGTTGTCCTGGAGAGCTTGCAGAGCACTGGGGAAAGGCAGGCAGAGAATTCCCTGCTAGCACCTTCTCTGTGCCTGGGAAGCAGAAGTGTTCACATTGCCTCGCAGAATCGCTTTTGTGCAGAAAACAGTAACACTTGTTCAGAATGAAAGAAAGCACAGAGCCCCAGGTTTGCTGTTGTCCTGGAGAGCTTGCAGAGCACTGGGGAAAGGCAGGCAGAGAATTCCCTGCTAGCACCTTCTCTGTGCCGGGGAAGCAGAAGTGTTCATATTGCTTCTCAGAATCGCTTTTGTGCAGAAAACAGTAACACTTGTTCAGAACGAAAGAAAGCACAGAGCCCTAGATTTGCTGTTGTCCTGGAGAGCTTGCAGAGCACTGGGGAAAGGCAGGCAGAGAATTCCCTGCTAGCACCTTCTCTGTGCCTGGGAAGCAGAAGTGTTCACATTGCTTCGCAGAATCGCTTTTGTGCAGAAAACAGTAACACTTGTTCAGAACGAAAGAAAGCACAGAGCCCCAGATTCTATGTTGTCCTGGAGAGCTTGCAGAGCACTGGGGAAAGGCAGGCAGAGAATTCCCTGCTAGCACCTTCTCTGTGCCGGGGAAGCAGAAGTGTTCATATTGCTTCTCAGAATCGCTTTTGTGCAGAAAACAGTAACACTTGTTCAGAACGAAAGAAAGCACAGAGCCCCAGATTCTATGTTGTCCTGGAGAGCTTGCAGAGCACTGGGGAAAGGCAGGCAGAGAATTCCCTGCTAGCACCTTCTCTGTGCCTGGGAAGCAGAAGTGTCCATATCGCTTCTCAGAATCGCTTCTGTGCAGAAAACAGTAACACTTGTTCAGAATGAAAGAAAGCACAGAGCCCCAGGTTTGCTGTTGTCCTGGAGAGCTTGCAGAGCACTGGGGAAAGGCAGGCAGAGAATTCCCTGCTAGCACCTTCTCTGTGCCTGGGAAGCAGAAGTGTTCATATTGCTTCGCAGAATCGCTTTTGTGCAGAAAACAGTAACACATGTTCAGAACGATAGAAAGCACAGAGCCCCAGATTCTATGTTGTCCTGGAGAGCTTGCAGAGCACTGGGGAAAGGCAGGCAGAGAATTCCCTGCTAGCACCTTCTCTGTGCCTGGGAAGCAGAAGTGTTCACATTGCTTCGCAAGAATCGCTTTTGTGCAGAAAACAGTAACACTTGTTCAGAATGAAAGAAAGCACAGAGCCCCAGATTTGCTGTTGTCCTGGAGAGCTTGCAGAGCACTGGGGAAAGGCAGGCAGAGAATTCCCTGCTAGCACCTTCTCTGTGCCTGGGAAGCATGGTGTTCATATTGCTTCTCAGAATCGCTTTTGTGCAGAAAACAGTAACACTTGTTCAGAACGAAAGAAAGCACAGAGCCCAAGATTCTATGTTGTCCTGGAGAGCTTGCAGAGCACTGGGGAAAGGCAGGCAGAGAATTCCCTGCTAGCACCTTCTCTGTGCCTGGGAAGCAGAAGTGTTCACATTGCTTCGCAGAATCGCTTTTGTGCAGAAAACAGTAACACTTGTTCAGAATGAAAGAAAGCACAGAGCCCCAGATTTGCTGTTGTCCTGGAGAGCTTGCAGAGCACTGGGGAAAGGCAGGCAGAGAATTCCCTGCTAGCACCTTCTCTGTGCCGGGGAAGCAGAAGTGTTCATATCGCTTCTCAGAATCGCTTTTGTGCAGAAAACAGTAACACTTGTTCAGAACGAAAGAAAGCAGAGAGCCCCAGATTCTATGTTGTCCTGGAGAGCTTGCAGAGCACTGGGGAAAGGCAGGCAGAGAATTCCCTGATAGCACCTTCTCTGTGCCTGTTCACATTGCTTCGCAGAATCGCTTTTGTGCAGAAAACATTAACACTTGTTCAGAAGGAAAGAAAGCACAGAGCCCCAGATTCTATGTTGTGCTGGAGAGCTTGCAGAGCACTGGGGAAAGGCAGGCAGAGAATTCCCTGCTAGCACCTTCTCTGTGCCGGGGAAGCAGAAGTGTTCATATCGCTTCTCAGAATCGCTTTTGTGCAGAAAACAGTAACACTTGTTCAGAACGAAAGAAAGCAGAGAGCCCCAGATTCTATGTTGTCCTGGAGAGCTTGCAGAGCACTGGGGAAAGGCAGGCAGAGAATTCCCTGCTAGCACCTTCTCTGTGCCTGGGAAGCAGAAGTGTTCACATTGCCTCGCAGAATCGCTTTTGTGCAGAAAACAGTAACACTTGTTCAGAATGAAAGAAAGCACAGAGCCCCAGGTTTGCTGTTGTCCTGGAGAGCTTGCAGAGCACTGGGGAAAGGCAGGCAGAGAATTCCCTGCTAGCACCTTCTCTGTGCCGGGGAAGCAGAAGTGTTCATATTGCTTCTCAGAATCGCTTTTGTGCAGAAAACAGTAACACTTGTTCAGAACGAAAGAAAGCACAGAGCCCTAGATTTGCTGTTGTCCTGGAGAGCTTGCAGAGCACTGGGGAAAGGCAGGCAGAGAATTCCCTGCTAGCACCTTCTCTGTGCCTGGGAAACAGAAGTGTTCCCATTGCTTCGCAGAATCGCTTTTGTGCAGAAAACAGTAACACTTGTTCAGAACGAAAGAAAGCACAGAGCCCCAGATTCTATGTTGTCCTGGAGAGCTTGCAGAGCACTGGGGAAAGGCAGGCAGAGAATTCCCTGCTAGCACCTTCTCTGTGCCTGGGAAGCATGGTGTTCATATTGCTTCTCAGAATCGCTTTTGTGCAGAAAACAGTAACACTTGTTCAGAACGAAAGAAAGCACAGAGCCCCAGATTTGCTATTGTCCTGGAGAGCTTGCAGAGCACTGGGGAAAGGCAGGCAGAGAATTCCCTGCTAGCACCTTCTCTGTGCCTGTTCACATTGCTTCGCAGAATCGCTTTTGTGCAGAAAACAGTAACACTTGTTCAGAACGAAAGAAAGCACAGAGCCCCAGATTCTATGTTGTCCTGGAGAGCTTGCAGAGCACTGGGGAAAGGCAGGCAGAGAATTCCCTGCTAGCACCTTCTCTGTCCCTGGGAAGCAGAAGTGTACACATTGCTTCGCAGAATCGCTTTTGTGCAGAAAACACTAACACTTGTTCAGAAGGAAAGAAAGCACAGAGCCCCAGGTTTGCTGTTGTCCTGGAGAGCTTGCAGAGCACTGGGGAAAGGCAGGCAGAGAATTCCCTGCTAGCACCTTCTCTGTGCCTGGGAAGCAGAAGTGTTCATATTGCTTCGCAGAATCGCTTTTGTGCAGAAAACAGTAACACTTGTTCAGAACGAAAGAAAGCACAGAGCCCCAGATTCTATGTTGTCCTGGAGAGCTTGCAGAGCACTGGGGAAAGGCAGGCAGAGAATTCCCTGCTAGCACCTTCTCTGTGCCTGGGAAACAGAAGTGTTCACATTGCTTCGCAGAATCGCTTTTGTGCAGAAAACAGTAACACTTGTTCAGAATGAAAGAAAGCACAGAGCCCCAGGTTTGCTGTTGTCCTGGAGAGCTTGCAGAGCACTGGGGAAAGGCAGGCAGAGAATTCCCTGCTAGCACCTTCTCTGTGCCGGGGAAGCAGAAGTGTTCATATTGCTTCTCAGAATCGCTTTTGTGCAGAAAACAGTAACACTTGTTCAGAACGAAAGAAAGCACAGAGCCCCAGATTTTATGTTGTCCTGGAGAGCTTGCAGAGCACTGGGGAAAGGCAGGCAGAGAATTCCCTGCTAGCACCTTCTCTGTGCCTGGGAAACAGAAGTGTTCCCATTGCTTCGCAGAATCGCTTTTGTGCAGAAAACAGTAACACTTGTTCAGAATGAAAGAAAGCACAGAGCCCTAGATTTGCTGTTGTCCTGGAGAGCTTGCAGAGCACTGGGGAAAGGCAGGCAGAGAATTCCCTGCTAGCACCTTCTCTGTGCCTGGGAAGCAGAAGTGTTCCCATTGCTTCGCAGAATCGCTTTTGTGCAGAAAACAGTAACACTTGTTCAGAACGAAAGAAAGCACAGAGCCCCAGATTCTATGTTGTCCTGGAGAGCTTGCAGAGCACTGGGGAAAGGCAGGCAGAGAATTCCCTGCTAGCACCTTCTCTGTGCCTGGGAAGCAGAAGTGTCCATATCGCTTCTCAGAATCGCTTCTGTGCAGAAAACAGTAACACTTGTTCAGAACGAAAGAAAGCACAGAGCCCAAGATTCTATGTTGTCCTGGAGAGCTTGCAGAGCACTGGGGAAAGGCAGGCAGAGAATTCCCTGCTAGCACCTTCTCTGTGCCTGGGAAGCAGAAGTGTTCACATTGCTTCGCAGAATCGCTTTTGTGCAGAAAACAGTAACACTTGTTCAGAATGAAAGAAAGCACAGAGCCCCAGATTTGCTGTTGTCCTGGAGAGCTTGCAGAGCACTGGGGAAAGGCAGGCAGAGAATTCCCTGCTAGCACCTTCTCTGTGCCTGGGAAGCAGAAGTGTTCACATTGCTTCGCAGAATCGCTTTTGTGCAGAAAACAGTAACACTTGTTCAGAACGAAAGAAAGCACAGAGCCCCAGATTTGCTATTGTCCTGGAGAGCTTGCAGAGCACTGGGGAAAGGCAGGCAGAGAATTCCCTGCTAGCACCTTCTCTGTGCCTGTTCACATTGCTTCGCAGAATCGCTTTTGTGCAGAAAACAGTAACACTTGTTCAGAACGAAAGAAAGCACAGAGCCCAAGATTCTATGTTGTCCTGGAGAGCTTGCAGAGCACTGGGGAAAGGCAGGCAGAGAATTCCCTGCTAGCACCTTCTCTGTGCCTGGGAAGCAGAAGTGTTCACATTGCTTCGCAGAATCGATTTTGTGCAGAAAACAGTAACACTTGTTCAGAATGAAAGAAAGCACAGAGCCCCAGGTTTGCTGTTGTCCTGGAGAGCTTGCAGAGCACTGGGGAAAGGCAGGCAGAGAATTCCCTGCTAGCACCTTCTCTGTGCCTGGGAAGCAGAAGTGTTCATATTGCTTCGCAGAATCGCTTTTGTGCAGAAAACAGTAACACTTGTTCAGAACGAAAGAAAGCACAGAGCCCCAGATTCTATGTTGTCCTGGAGAGCTTGCAGAGCACTGGGGAAAGGCAGGCAGAGAATTCCCTGCTAGCACCTTCTCTGTGCCTGGGAAACAGAAGTGTTCACATTGCTTCGCAGAATCGCTTTTGTGCAGAAAACAGTAACACTTGTTCAGAATGAAAGAAAGCACAGAGCCCCAGGTTTGCTGTTGTCCTGGAGAGCTTGCAGAGCACTGGGGAAAGGCAGGCAGAGAATTCCCTGCTAGCACCTTCTCTGTGCCGGGGAAGCAGAAGTGTTCATATTGCTTCTCAGAATCGCTTTTGTGCAGAAAACAGTAACACTTGTTCAGAAGGAAAGAAAGCACAGAGCCCCAGATTTTATGTTGTCCTGGAGAGCTTGCAGAGCACTGGGGAAAGGCAGGCAGAGAATTCCCTGCTAGCACCTTCTCTGTGCCTGGGAAACAGAAGTGTTCCCATTGCTTCGCAGAATCGCTTTTGTGCAGAAAACAGTAACACTTGTTCAGAATGAAAGAAAGCACAGAGCCCTAGATTTGCTGTTGTCCTGGAGAGCTTGCAGAGCACTGGGGAAAGGCAGGCAGAGAATTCCCTGCTAGCACCTTCTCTGTGCCTGGGAAGCAGAAGTGTTCCCATTGCTTCGCAGAATCGCTTTTGTGCAGAAAACAGTAACACTTGTTCAGAACGAAAGAAAGCACAGAGCCCCAGATTCTATGTTGTCCTGGAGAGCTTGCAGAGCACTGGGGAAAGGCAGGCAGAGAATTCCCTGCTAGCACCTTCTCTGTGCCTGGGAAGCAGAAGTGTCCATATCGCTTCTCAGAATCGCTTCTGTGCAGAAAACAGTAACACTTGTTCAGAATGAAAGAAAGCACAGAGCCCCAGGTTTGCTGTTGTCCTGGAGAGCTTGCAGAGCACTGGGGAAAGGCAGGCAGAGAATTCCCTGCTAGCACCTTCTCTGTGCCTGGGAAGCAGAAGTGTTCATATTGCTTCGCAGAATCGCTTTTGTGCAGAAAACAGTAACACTTGTTCAGAACGAAAGAAAGCACAGAGCCCCAGATTCTATGTTGTCCTGGAGAGCTTGCAGAGCACTGGGGAAAGGCAGGCAGAGAATTCCCTGCTAGCACCTTCTCTGTGCCTGGGAAGCAGAAGTGTTCACATTGCTTCGCAGAATCGCTTTTGTGCAGAAAACAGTAACACTTGTTCAGAATGAAAGAAAGCACAGAGCCCCAGATTTGCTGTTGTCCTGGAGAGCTTGCAGAGCACTGGGGAAAGGCAGGCAGAGAATTCCCTGCTAGCACCTTCTCTGTGCCTGGGAAGCATGGTGTTCATATTGCTTCTCAGAATCGCTTTTGTGCAGAAAACAGTAACACTTGTTCAGAACGAAAGAAAGCACAGAGCCCAAGATTCTATGTTGTCCTGGAGAGCTTGCAGAGCACTGGGGAAAGGCAGGCAGAGAATTCCCTGCTAGCACCTTCTCTGTGCCTGGGAAGCAGAAGTGTTCACATTGCTTCGCAGAATCGATTTTGTGCAGAAAACAGTAACACTTGTTCAGAATGAAAGAAAGCACAGAGCCCCAGATTTGCTGTTGTCCTGGAGAGCTTGCAGAGCACTGGGGAAAGGCAGGCAGAGAATTCCCTGCTAGCACCTTCTCTGTGCCGGGGAAGCAGAAGTGTTCATATCGCTTCTCAGAATCGCTTTTGTGCAGAAAACAGTAACACTTGTTCAGAACGAAAGAAAGCAGAGAGCCCCAGATTCTATGTTGTCCTGGAGAGCTTGCAGAGCACTGGGGAAAGGCAGGCAGAGAATTCCCTGCTAGCACCTTCTCTGTGCCTGGGAAGCAGAAGTGTTCACATTGCCTCGCAGAATCGCTTTTGTGCAGAAAACAGTAACACTTGTTCAGAATGAAAGAAAGCACAGAGCCCCAGGTTTGCTGTTGTCCTGGAGAGCTTGCAGAGCACTGGGGAAAGGCAGGCAGAGAATTCCCTGCTAGCACCTTCTCTGTGCCGGGGAAGCAGAAGTGTTCATATTGCTTCTCAGAATCGCTTTTGTGCAGAAAACAGTAACACTTGTTCAGAACGAAAGAAAGCACAGAGCCCCAGATTCTATGTTGTCCTGGAGAGCTTGCAGAGCACTGGGGAAAGGCAGGCAGAGAATTCCCTGCTAGCACCTTCTCTGTGCCTGGGAAGCAGAAGTGTCCATATCGCTTCTCAGAATCGCTTCTGTGCAGAAAACAGTAACACTTGTTCAGAATGAAAGAAAGCACAGAGCCCCAGGTTTGCTGTTGTCCTGGAGAGCTTGCAGAGCACTGGGGAAAGGCAGGCAGAGAATTCCCTGCTAGCACCTTCTCTGTGCCTGGGAAGCATGGTGTTCATATTGCTTCTCAGAATCGCTTTTGTGCAGAAAACAGTAACACTTGTTCAGAACGAAAGAAAGCACAGAGCCCAAGATTCTATGTTGTCCTGGAGAGCTTGCAGAGCACTGGGGAAAGGCAGGCAGAGAATTCCCTGCTAGCACCTTCTCTGTGCCTGGGAAGCAGAAGTGTTCACATTGCTTCGCAGAATCGCTTTTGTGCAGAAAACAGTAACACTTGTTCAGAATGAAAGAAAGCACAGAGCCCCAGATTTGCTGTTGTCCTGGAGAGCTTGCAGAGCACTGGGGAAAGGCAGGCAGAGAATTCCCTGCTAGCACCTTCTCTGTGCCGGGGAAGCAGAAGTGTTCATATCGCTTCTCAGAATCGCTTTTGTGCAGAAAACAGTAACACTTGTTCAGAACGAAAGAAAGCAGAGAGCCCCAGATTCTATGTTGTCCTGGAGAGCTTGCAGAGCACTGGGGAAAGGCAGGCAGAGAATTCCCTGATAGCACCTTCTCTGTGCCTGTTCACATTGCTTCGCAGAATCGCTTTTGTGCAGAAAACAGTAACACTTGTTCAGAAGGAAAGAAAGCACAGAGCCCCAGATTCTATGTTGTGCTGGAGAGCTTGCAGAGCACTGGGGAAAGGCAGGCAGAGAATTCCCTGCTAGCACCTTCTCTGTGCCTGTTCACATTGCTTCACAGAATCGCTTTTGTGCAGAAAACACTAACACTTGTTCAAAAGGAAAGAAAGCACAGAGCCCCAGATTTTATGTTGTCCTGGAGAGCTTGCAGAGCACTGGGGAAAGGCAGGAAGAGAATTCCTTGCTAGCACCTTCTCTGTGCCTGGGAAGCAGAAGTGTTCACATTGCTTCGCAGAATCGCTTTTGTGCAGAAAACACTAACACTTGTTCAGAAGGAAAGAAAGCACAGAGCCCCAGATTTTATGTTGTCCTGGAGAGCTTGCAGAGCACTGGGGAAAGGCAGGCAGAGAATTCCTTGCTAGCACCTTCTCTGTGCCTGGGAAGCAGAAGTGTTCACATTGCTTCGCAAGAATCGCTTTTGTGCAGAAAACAGTAACACTTGTTCAGAACGAAAGAAAGCACAGAGCCCCAGATTTTATGTTGTCCTGGAGAGCTTGCAGAGCACTGGGGAAAGGCAGGCAGAGAATTCCCTGCTAGCACCTTCTCTGTGCCTGGGAAGCAGAAGTGTTCACATTGCTTCGCAAGAATCGCTTTTGTGCAGAAAACAGTAACACTTGTTCAGAAGGAAAGAAAGCACAGAGCCCCAGATTTTATGTTGTCCTGGAGAGCTTGCAGAGCACTGGGGAAAGGCAGGCAGAGAATTCCCTGCAAGCACCTTCTCTGTGCCTGGGAAGCAGAAGTGTTCACATTGCTTCGCAGAATCGCTTTTGTGCAGAAAACAGTAACACTTGTTCAGAAGGAAAGAAAGCACAGAGCCCCAGATTCTATGTTGTCCTGGAGAGCTTGCAGAGCACTGGGGAAAGGCAGGCAGAGAATTCCCTGATAGCACCTTCTCTGTGCCTGTTCACATTGCTTCGCAGAATCGCTTTTGTGCAGAAAACATTAACACTTGTTCAGAAGGAAAGAAAGCACAGAGCCCCAGATTCTATGTTGTCCTGGAGAGCTTGCAGAGCACTGGGGAAAGGCAGGCAGAGAATTCCCTGCTAGCACCTTCTCTGTGCCTGGGAAGCAGAAGTGTTCACATTGCTTCGCAAGAATCGCTTTTGTGCAGAAAACAGTAACACTTGTTCAGAAGGAAAGAAAGCACAGAGCCCCAGATTCTATGTTGTCCTGGAGAGCTTGCAGAGCACTGGGGAAAGGCAGGCAGAGAATTCCCTGATAGCACCTTCTCTGTGCCTGTTCACATTGCTTCGCAGAATCGCTTTTGTGCAGAAAACAGTAACACTTGTTCAGAAGGAAAGAAAGCACAGAGCCCCAGATTTTATGTTGTCCTGGAGAGCTTGCAGAGCACTGGGGAAAGGCAGGCAGAGAATTCCTTGCTAGCACCTTCTCTGTGCCTGGGAAGCAGAAGTGTTCACATTGCTTCGCAAGAATCGCTTTTGTGCAGAAAACAGTAACACTTGTTCAGAACGAAAGAAAGCACAGAGCCCCAGATTTTATGTTGTCCTGGAGAGCTTGCAGAGCACTGGGGAAAGGCAGGCAGAGAATTCCCTGCTAGCACCTTCTCTGTGCCTGGGAAGCAGAAGTGTTCACATTGCTTCGCAAGAATCGCTTTTGTGCAGAAAACAGTAACACTTGTTCAGAAGGAAAGAAAGCACAGAGCCCCAGATTTTATGTTGTCCTGGAGAGCTTGCAGAGCACTGGGGAAAGGCAGGCAGAGAATTCCCTGCAAGCACCTTCTCTGTGCCTGGGAAGCAGAAGTGTTCACATTGCTTCGCAGAATCGCTTTTGTGCAGAAAACAGTAACACTTGTTCAGAAGGAAAGAAAGCACAGAGCCCCAGATTCTATGTTGTCCTGGAGAGCTTGCAGAGCACTGGGGAAAGGCAGGCAGAGAATTCCCTGATAGCACCTTCTCTGTGCCTGTTCACATTGCTTCGCAGAATCGCTTTTGTGCAGAAAACATTAACACTTGTTCAGAACGAAAGAAAGCACAGAGCCCCAGATTCTATGTTGTCCTGGAGAGCTTGCAGAGCACTGGGGAAAGGCAGGCAGAGAATTCCCTGCTAGCACCTTCTCTGTGCCTGGGAAGCAGAAGTGTTCACATTGCTTCGCAAGAATCGCTTTTGTGCAGAAAACAGTAACACTTGTTCAGAACGAAAGAAAGCACAGAGCCCCAGATTCTATGTTGTCCTGGAGAGCTTGCAGAGCACTGGGGAAAGGCAGGCAGAGAATTCCCTGATAGCACCTTCTCTGTGCCTGTTCACATTGCTTCGCAGAATCGCTTTTGTGCAGAAAACAGTAACACTTGTTCAGAAGGAAAGAAAGCACAGAGCCCCAGATTCTATGTTGTCCTGGAGAGATTGCAGAGCACTGGGGAAAGGCAGGCAGAGAATTCCTTGCTAGCACCTTCTCTGTGCCTGGGAAGCAGAAGTGTTCACATTGCTTCGCAAGAATCGCTTTTGTGCAGAAAACAGTAACACTTGTTCAGAAGGAAAGAAAGCACAGAGCCCCAGATTTTATGTTGTCCTGGAGAGATTGCAGAGCACTGGGGAAAGGCAGGCAGAGAATTCCCTGCTAGCACCTTCTCTGTGCCTGTTCACATTGCTTCGCAGAATCGCTTTTCTGCAGAAAACAGTAACACTTGTTCAGAAGGAAAGAAAGCACAGAGCCCCAGATTTTATGTTGTCCTGGAGAGCTTGCAGAGCACTGGGGAAAGGCAGGCAGAGAATTCCTTGCTAGCACCTTCTCTGTGCCTGGGAAGCAGAAGTGTTCACATTGCTTCGCAAGAATCGCTTTTGTGCAGAAAACACTAACACTTGTTCAGAACGAAAGAAAGCACAGAGCCCCAGATTCTATGTTGTCCTGGAGAGCTTGCAGAGCACTGGGGAAAGGCAGGCAGAGAATTCCCTGATAGCACCTTCTCTGTGCCTGGGAAGCAGAAGTGTTCACATTGCTTCGCAAGAATCGCTTTTGTGCAGAAAACAGTAACACTTGTTCAGAAGGAAAGAAAGCACAGAGCCCCAGATTTTATGTTGTCCTGGAGAGCTTGCAGAGCACTGGGGAAAGGCAGGCAGAGAATTCCCTGCTAGCACCTTCTCTGTGCCTGGGAAGCAGAAGTGTTCACATTGCTTCGCAAGAATCGCTTTTGTGCAGAAAACAGTAACACTTGTTCAGAAGGAAAGAAAGCACAGAGCCCCAGATTTTATGTTGTCCTGGAGAGCTTGCAGAGCACTGGGGAAAGGCAGGCAGAGAATTCCCTGCTAGCACCTTCTCTGTGCCTGTTCACATTGCTTCACAGAATCGCTTTTGTGCAGAAAACACTAACACTTGTTCAGAAGGAAAGAAAGCACAGAGCCCCAGATTTTATGTTGTCCTGGAGAGCTTGCAGAGCACTGGGGAAAGGCAGGCAGAGAATTCCTTGCTAGCACCTTCTCTGTGCCTGGGAAGCAGAAGTGTTCACATTGCTTCGCAAGAATCGCTTTTGTGCAGAAAACAGTAACACTTGTTCAGAAGGAAAGAAAGCACAGAGCCCCAGATTTTATGTTGTCCTGGAGAGCTTGCAGAGCACTGGGGAAAGGCAGGCAGAGAATTCCTTGCTAGCACCTTCTCTGTGCCTGGGAAGCAGAAGTGTTCACATTGCTTCGCAAGAATCGCTTTTGTGCAGAAAACAGTAACACTTGTTCAGAAGGAAAGAAAGCACAGAGCCCCAGATTTTATGTTGTCCTGGAGAGATTGCAGAGCACTGGGGAAAGGCAGGCAGAGAATTCCCTGCTAGCACCTTCTCTGTGCCTGGGAAGCAGAAGTGTTCACATTGCTTCGCAAGAATCGCTTTTGTGCAGAAAACAGTAACAGTTGTTCAGAACGAAAGAAAGCACAGAGCCCCAGATTCTATGTTGTCCTGGAGAGCTTGCAGAGCAATGGGGAAAGGCAGGCAGAGAATTCCCTGATAGCACCTTCTCTGTGCCTGTTCACATTGCTTCGCAGAATCGCTTTTGTGCAGAAAACAGTAACACTTGTTCAGAAGGAAAGAAAGCACAGAGCCCCAGATTCTATGTTGTCCTGGAGAGATTGCAGAGCACTGGGGAAAGGCAGGCAGAGAATTCCTTGCTAGCACCTTCTCTGTGCCTGGGAAGCAGAAGTGTTCACATTGCTTCGCAAGAATCGCTTTTGTGCAGAAAACAGTAACACTTGTTCAGAAGGAAAGAAAGCACAGAGCCCCAGATTTTATGTTGTCCTGGAGAGCTTGCAGAGCACTGGGGAAAGGCAGGCAGAGAATTCCCTGATAGCACCTTCTCTGTGCCTGTTCACATTGCTTCGCAGAATCGCTTTTCTGCAGAAAACAGTAACACTTGTTCAGAAGGAAAGAAAGCACAGAGCCCCAGATTTTATGTTGTCCTGGAGAGCTTGCAGAGCACTGGGGAAAGGCAGGCAGAGAATTCCTTGCTAGCACCTTCTCTGTGCCTGGGAAGCAGAAGTGTTCACATTGCTTCGCAAGAATCGCTTTTGTGCAGAAAACACTAACACTTGTTCAGAACGAAAGAAAGCACAGAGCCCCAGATTCTATGTTGTCCTGGAGAGCTTGCAGAGCACTGGGGAAAGGCAGGCAGAGAATTCCCTGATAGCACCTTCTCTGTGCCTGTTCACATTGCTTCGCAGAATCGCTTTTGTGCAGAAAACAGTAACACTTGTTCAGAAGGAAAGAAAGCACAGAGCCCCATATTCTATGTTGTCCTGGAGAGCTTGCAGAGCACTGGGGAAAGGCAGGCAGAGAATTCCCTGATAGCACCTTCTCTGTGCCTGGGAAGCAGAAGTGTTCACATTGCTTCGCAAGAATCGCTTTTGTGCAGAAAACAGTAACACTTGTTCAGAACGAAAGAAAGCACAGAGCCCCAGATTTTATGTTGTCCTGGAGAGCTTGCAGAGCACTGGGGAAAGGCAGGCAGAGAATTCCCTGCTAGCACCTTCTCTGTGCCTGGGAAGCAGAAGTGTTCACATTGCTTCGCAAGAATCGCTTTTGTGCAGAAAACAGTAACACTTGTTCAGAAGGAAAGAAAGCACAGAGCCCCAGATTTTATGTTGTCCTGGAGAGCTTGCAGAGCACTGGGGAAAGGCAGGCAGAGAATTCCCTGCTAGCACCTTCTCTGTGCCTGTTCACATTGCTTCACAGAATCGCTTTTGTGCAGAAAACACTAACACTTGTTCAGAAGGAAAGAAAGCACAGAGCCCCAGATTTTATGTTGTCCTGGAGAGCTTGCAGAGCACTGGGGAAAGGCAGGAAGAGAATTCCTTGCTAGCACCTTCTCTGTGCCTCGGAAGCAGAAGTGTTCACATTGCTTTGCAGAATCGCTTTTGTGCAGAAAACAGTAACACTTGTTCAGAAGGAAAGAAAGCACAGAGCCCCAGATTTTATGTTGTCCTGGAGAGCTTGCAGAGCACTGGGGAAAGGCAGGCAGAGAATTCCTTGCTAGCACCTTCTCTGTGCCTGGGAAGCAGAAGTGTTCACATTGCTTCGCAAGAATCGCTTTTGTGCAGAAAACAGTAACACTTGTTCAGAAGGAAAGAAAGCACAGAGCCCCAGATTTTATGTTGCCCTGGAGAGCTTGCAGAGCACTGGGGAAAGGCAGGCAGAGAATTCCCTGCAAGCACCTTCTCTGTGCCTGGGAAGCAGAAGTGTTCACATTGCTTCGCAGAATCGCTTTTGTGCAGAAAACAGTAACACTTGTTCAGAAGGAAAGAAAGCACAGAGCCCCAGATTCTATGTTGTCCTGGAGAGCTTGCAGAGCACTGGGGAAAGGCAGGCAGAGAATTCCCTGATAGCACCTTCTCTGTGCCTGTTCACATTGCTTCGCAGAATCGATTTTGTGCAGAAAACATTAACACTTGTTCAGAACGAAAGAAAGCACAGAGCCCCAGATTCTATGTTGTCCTGGAGAGCTTGCAGAGCACTGGGGAAAGGCAGGCAGAGAATTCCCTGCTAGCACCTTCTCTGTGCCTGGGAAGCAGAAGTGTTCACATTGCTTCGCAAGAATCGCTTTTGTGCAGAAAACAGTAACACTTGTTCAGAACGAAAGAAAGCACAGAGCCCCAGATTCTATGTTGTCCTGGAGAGCTTGCAGAGCACTGGGGAAAGGCAGGCAGAGAATTCCCTGATAGCACCTTCTCTGTGCCTGTTCACATTGCTTCGCAGAATCGCTTTTGTGCAGAAAACAGTAACACTTGTTCAGAAGGAAAGAAAGCACAGAGCCCCAGATTCTATGTTGTCCTGGAGAGATTGCAGAGCACTGGGGAAAGGCAGGCAGAGAATTCCTTGCTAGCACCTTCTCTGTGCCTGGGAAGCAGAAGTGTTCACATTGCTTCGCAAGAATCGCTTTTGTGCAGAAAACAGTAACACTTGTTCAGAAGGAAAGAAAGCACAGAGCCCCAGATTTTATGTTGTCCTGGAGAGATTGCAGAGCACTGGGGAAAGGCAGGCAGAGAATTCCCTGCTAGCACCTTCTCTGTGCCTGTTCACATTGCTTCGCAGAATCGCTTTTCTGCAGAAAACAGTAACACTTGTTCAGAAGGAAAGAAAGCACAGAGCCCCAGATTTTATGTTGTCCTGGAGAGCTTGCAGAGCACTGGGGAAAGGCAGGCAGAGAATTCCTTGCTAGCACCTTCTCTGTGCCTGGGAAGCAGAAGTGTTCACATTGCTTCGCAAGAATCGCTTTTGTGCAGAAAACACTAACACTTGTTCAGAACGAAAGAAAGCACAGAGCCCCAGATTCTATGTTGTCCTGGAGAGCTTGCAGAGCACTGGGGAAAGGCAGGCAGAGAATTCCCTGATAGCACCTTCTCTGTGCCTGTTCACATTGCTTCGCAGAATTGCTTTTGTGCAGAAAACAGTAACACTTGTTCAGAAGGAAAGAAAGCACAGAGCCCCAGATTTTATGTTGTCCTGGAGAGCTTGCAGAGCACTGGGGAAAGGCAGGCAGAGAATTCCCTGATAGCACCTTCTCTGTGCCTGGGAAGCAGAAGTGTTCACATTGCTTCGCAAGAATCGCTTTTGTGCAGAAAACAGTAACACTTGTTCAGAACGAAAGAAAGCACAGAGCCCCAGATTTTATGTTGCCCTGGAGAGCTTGCAGAGCACTGGGGAAAGGCAGGCAGAGAATTCCCTGCTAGCACCTTCTCTGTGCCTGGGAAGCAGAAGTGTTCACATTGCTTCGCAAGAATCGCTTTTGTGCAGAAAACAGTAACACTTGTTCAGAAGGAAAGAAAGCACAGAGCCCCAGATTTTATGTTGTCCTGGAGAGCTTGCAGAGCACTGGGGAAAGGCAGGCAGAGAATTCCCTGCTAGCACCTTCTCTGTGCCTGTTCACATTGCTTCACAGAATCGCTTTTGTGCAGAAAACACTAACACTTGTTCAGAAGGAAAGAAAGCACAGAGCCCCAGATTTTATGTTGTCCTGGAGAGCTTGCAGAGCACTGGGGAAAGGCAGGAAGAGAATTCCTTGCTAGCACCTTCTCTGTGCCTGGGAAGCAGAAGTGTTCACATTGCTTCGCAAGAATCGCTTTTGTGCAGAAAACAGTAACACTTGTTCAGAAGGAAAGAAAGCACAGAGCCCCAGATTTTATGTTGTCCTGGAGAGCTTGCAGAGCACTGGGGAAAGGCAGGCAGAGAATTCCTTGCTAGCACCTTCTCTGTGCCTGGGAAGCAGAAGTGTTCACATTGCTTCGCAAGAATCGCTTTTGTGCAGAAAACAGTAACACTTGTTCAGAAGGAAAGAAAGCACAGAGCCCCAGATTTTATGTTGTCCTGGAGAGATTGCAGAGCACTGGGGAAAGGCAGGCAGAGAATTCCCTGCTAGCACCTTCTCTGTGCCTGGGAAGCAGAAGTGTTCACATTGCTTCGCAAGAATCGCTTTTGTGCAGAAAACAGTAACAGTTGTTCAGAACGAAAGAAAGCACAGAGCCCCAGATTCTATGTTGTCCTGGAGAGCTTGCAGAGCACTGGGGAAAGGCAGGCAGAGAATTCCCTGATAGCAACTTCTCTGTGCCTGGGAAGCAGAAGTGTTCACATTGCTTCGCAAGAATCGCTTTTGTGCAGAAAACAGTAACACTTGTTCAGAAGGAAAGAAAGCACAGAGCCCCAGATTCTATGTTGTCCTGGAGAGCTTGCAGAGCACTGGGGAAAGGCAGGCAGAGAATTCCCTGATAGCACCTTCTCTGTGCCTGTTCACATTGCTTCGCAGAATCGCTTTTGTGCAGAAAACATTAACACTTGTTCAGAAGGAAAGAAAGCACAGAGCCCCAGATTCTATGTTGTCCTGGAGAGCTTGCAGAGCACTGGGGAAAGGCAGGAAGAGAATTCCTTGCTAGCACCTTCTCTGTGCCTGGGAAGCAGAAGTGTTCACATTGCTTCGCAGAATCGCTTTTGTGCAGAAAACACTAACACTTGTTCAGAAGGAAAGAAAGCACAGAGCCCCAGATTTTATGTTGTCCTGGAGAGCTTGCAGAGCACTGGGGAAAGGCAGGCAGAGAATTCCTTGCTAGCACCTTCTCTGTGCCTGGGAAGCAGAAGTGTTCACATTGCTTCGCAAGAATCGCTTTTGTGCAGAAAACAGTAACACTTGTTCAGAACGAAAGAAAGCACAGAGCCCCAGATTTTATGTTGTCCTGGAGAGCTTGCAGAGCACTGGGGAAAGGCAGGCAGAGAATTCCCTGCTAGCACCTTCTCTGTGCCTGGGAAGCAGAAGTGTTCACATTGCTTCGCAAGAATCGCTTTTGTGCAGAAAACAGTAACACTTGTTCAGAACGAAAGAAAGCACAGAGCCCCAGATTCTATGTTGTCCTGGAGAGCTTGCAGAGCACTGGGGAAAGGCAGGCAGAGAATTCCCTGATAGCACCTTCTCTGTGCCTGTTCACATTGCTTCGCAGAATCGCTTTTGTGCAGAAAACAGTAACACTTGTTCAGAAGGAAAGAAAGCACAGAGCCCCAGATTCTATGTTGTCCTGGAGAGATTGCAGAGCACTGGGGAAAGGCAGGCAGAGAATTCCTTGCTAGCACCTTCTCTGTGCCTGGGAAGCAGAAGTGTTCACATTGCTTCGCAAGAATCGCTTTTGTGCAGAAAACAGTAACACTTGTTCAGAAGGAAAGAAAGCACAGAGCCCCAGATTTTATGTTGTCCTGGAGAGATTGCAGAGCACTGGGGAAAGGCAGGCAGAGAATTCCCTGCTAGGACCTTCTCTGTGCCTGTTCACATTGCTTCGCAGAATCGCTTTTCTGCAGAAAACAGTAACACTTGTTCAGAAGGAAAGAAAGCACAGAGCCCCAGATTTTATGTTGTCCTGGAGAGCTTGCAGAGCACTGGGGAAAGGCAGGCAGAGAATTCCTTGCTAGCACCTTCTCTGTGCCTGGGAAGCAGAAGTGTTCACATTGCTTCGCAAGAATCGCTTTTGTGCAGAAAACAGTAACACTTGTTCAGAACGAAAGAAAGCACAGAGCCCCAGATTTTATGTTGTCCTGGAGAGCTTGCAGAGCACTGGGGAAAGGCAGGCAGAGAATTCCCTGCTAGCACCTTCTCTGTGCCTGGGAAGCAGAAGTGTTCACATTGCTTCGCAAGAATCGCTTTTGTGCAGAAAACAGTAACACTTGTTCAGAAGGAAAGAAAGCACAGAGCCCCAGATTTTATGTTGTCCTGGAGAGCTTGCAGAGCACTGGGGAAAGGCAGGCAGAGAATTCCCTGCAAGCACCTTCTCTGTGCCTGGGAAGCAGAAGTGTTCACATTGCTTCGCAGAATCGCTTTTGTGCAGAAAACAGTAACACTTGTTCAGAAGGAAAGAAAGCACAGAGCCCCAGATTCTATGTTGTCCTGGAGAGCTTGCAGAGCACTGAGGAAAGGCAGGCAGAGAATTCCCTGATAGCACCTTCTCTGTGCCTGTTCACATTGCTTCGCAGAATCGCTTTTGTGCAGAAAACATTAACACTTGTTCAGAACGAAAGAAAGCACAGAGCCCCAGATTCTATGTTGTCCTGGAGAGCTTGCAGAGCACTGGGGAAAGGCAGGCAGAGAATTCCCTGCTAGCACCTTCTCTGTGCCTGGGAAGCAGAAGTGTTCACATTGCTTCGCAAGAATCGCTTTTGTGCAGAAAACAGTAACACTTGTTCAGAACGAAAGAAAGCACAGAGCCCCAGATTCTATGTTGTCCTGGAGAGCTTGCAGAGCACTGGGGAAAGGCAGGCAGAGAATTCCCTGATAGCACCTTCTCTGTGCCTGTTCACATTGCTTCGCAGAATCGCTTTTGTGCAGAAAACAGTAACACTTGTTCAGAAGGAAAGAAAGCACAGAGCCCCAGATTCTATGTTGTCCTGGAGAGATTGCAGAGCACTGGGGAAAGGCAGGCAGAGAATTCCTTGCTAGCACCTTCTCTGTGCCTGGGAAGCAGAAGTGTTCACATTGCTTCGCAAGAATCGCTTTTGTGCAGAAAACAGTAACACTTGTTCAGAAGGAAAGAAAGCACAGAGCCCCAGATTTTATGTTGTCCTGGAGAGATTGCAGAGCACTGGGGAAAGGCAGGCAGAGAATTCCCTGCTAGCACCTTCTCTGTGCCTGTTCACATTGCTTCGCAGAATCGCTTTTCTGCAGAAAACAGTAACACTTGTTCAGAAGGAAAGAAAGCACAGAGCCCCAGATTTTATGTTGTCCTGGAGAGCTTGCAGAGCACTGGGGAAAGGCAGGCAGAGAATTCCTTGCTAGCACCTTCTCTGTGCCTGGGAAGCAGAAGTGTTCACATTGCTTCGCAAGAATCGCTTTTGTGCAGAAAACACTAACACTTGTTCAGAACGAAAGAAAGCACAGAGCCCCAGATTCTATGTTGTCCTGGAGAGCTTGCAGAGCACTGGGGAAAGGCAGGCAGAGAATTCCCTGATAGCACCTTCTCTGTGCCTGTTCACATTGCTTCGCAGAATCGCTTTTGTGCAGAAAACAGTAACACTTGTTCAGAAGGAAAGAAAGCACAGAGCCCCAGATTTTATGTTGTCCTGGAGAGCTTGCAGAGCACTGGGGAAAGGCAGGCAGAGAATTCCCTGATAGCACCTTCTCTGTGCCTGGGAAGCAGAAGTGTTCACATTGCTTCGCAAGAATCGCTTTTGTGCAGAAAACAGTAACACTTGTTCAGAACGAAAGAAAGCACAGAGCCCCAGATTTTATGTTGTCCTGGAGAGCTTGCAGAGCACTGGGGAAAGGCAGGCAGAGAATTCCCTGCTAGCACCTTCTCTGTGCCTGGGAAGCAGAAGTGTTCACATTGCTTCGCAAGAATCGCTTTTGTGCAGAAAACAGTAACACTTGTTCAGAAGGAAAGAAAGCACAGAGCCCCAGATTTTATGTTGTCCAGGAGAGCTTGCAGAGCACTGGGGAAAGGCAGGCAGAGAATTCCCTGATAGCACCTTCTCTGTGCCTGGGAAGCAGAAGTGTTCACATTGCTTCGCAAGAATCGCTTTTGTGCAGAAAACAGTAACACTTGTTCAGAAGGAAAGAAAGCACAGAGCCCCAGATTTTATGTTGTCCTGGAGAGATTGCAGAGCACTGGGGAAAGGCAGGCAGAGAATTCCCTGCTAGCACCTTCTCTGTGCCTGGGAAGCAGAAGTGTTCACATTGCTTCGCAAGAATCGCTTTTGTGCAGAAAACAGTAACAGTTGTTCAGAACGAAAGAAAGCACAGAGCCCCAGATTCTATGTTGTCCTGGAGAGCTTGCAGAGCACTGGGGAAAGGCAGGCAGAGAATTCCCTGATAGCAACTTCTCTGTGCCTGGGAAGCAGAAGTGTTCACATTGCTTCGCAAGAATCGCTTTTGTGCAGAAAACAGTAACAGTTGTTCAGAACGAAAGAAAGCACAGAGCCCCAGATTCTATGTTGTCCTGGAGAGCTTGCAGAGCAATGGGGAAAGGCAGGCAGAGAATTCCCTGATAGCACCTTCTCTGTGCCTGTTCACATTGCTTCGCAGAATCGCTTTTGTGCAGAAAACAGTAACACTTGTTCAGAAGGAAAGAAAGCACAGAGCCCCAGATTCTATGTTGTCCTGGAGAGATTGCAGAGCACTGGGGAAAGGCAGGCAGAGAATTCCTTGCTAGCACCTTCTCTGTGCCTGGGAAGCAGAAGTGTTCACATTGCTTCGCAAGAATCGCTTTTGTGCAGAAAACAGTAACACTTGTTCAGAAGGAAAGAAAGCACAGAGCCCCAGATTTTATGTTGTCCTGGAGAGCTTGCAGAGCACTGGGGAAAGGCAGGCAGAGAATTCCCTGATAGCACCTTCTCTGTGCCTGTTCACATTGCTTCGCAGAATCGCTTTTCTGCAGAAAACAGTAACACTTGTTCAGAAGGAAAGAAAGCACAGAGCCCCAGATTTTATGTTGTCCTGGAGAGCTTGCAGAGCACTGGGGAAAGGCAGGCAGAGAATTCCTTGCTAGCACCTTCTCTGTGCCTGGGAAGCAGAAGTGTTCACATTGCTTCGCAAGAATCGCTTTTGTGCAGAAAACACTAACACTTGTTCAGAACGAAAGAAAGCACAGAGCCCCAGATTCTATGTTGTCCTGGAGAGCTTGCAGAGCACTGGGGAAAGGCAGGCAGAGAATTCCCTGATAGCACCTTCTCTGTGCCTGTTCACATTGCTTCGCAGAATCGCTTTTGTGCAGAAAACAGTAACACTTGTTCAGAAGGAAAGAAAGCACAGAGCCCCATATTCTATGTTGTCCTGGAGAGCTTGCAGAGCACTGGGGAAAGGCAGGCAGAGAATTCCCTGCTAGCACCTTCTCTGTGCCTGGGAAGCAGAAGTGTTCACATTGCTTCGCAAGAATCGCTTTTGTGCAGAAAACAGTAACACTTGTTCAGAACGAAAGAAAGCACAGAGCCCCAGATTTTATGTTGTCCTGGAGAGCTTGCAGAGCACTGGGGAAAGGCAGGCAGAGAATTCCCTGCTAGCACCTTCTCTGTGCCTGGGAAGCAGAAGTGTTCACATTGCTTCGCAAGAATCGCTTTTGTGCAGAAAACAGTAACACTTGTTCAGAAGGAAAGAAAGCACAGAGCCCCAGATTTTATGTTGTCCTGGAGAGCTTGCAGAGCACTGGGGAAAGGCAGGCAGAGAATTCCCTGCTAGCACCTTCTCTGTGCCTGTTCACATTGCTTCACAGAATCGCTTTTGTGCAGAAAACACTAACACTTGTTCAGAAGGAAAGAAAGCACAGAGCCCCAGATTTTATGTTGTCCTGGAGAGCTTGCAGAGCACTGGGGAAAGGCAGGAAGAGAATTCCTTGCTAGCACCTTCTCTGTGCCTCGGAAGCAGAAGTGTTCACATTGCTTCGCAGAATCGCTTTTGTGCAGAAAACAGTAACACTTGTTCAGAAGGAAAGAAAGCACAGAGCCCCAGATTTTATGTTGTCCTGGAGAGCTTGCAGAGCACTGGGGAAAGGCAGGCAGAGAATTCCTTGCTAGCACCTTCTCTGTGCCTGGGAAGCAGAAGTGTTCACATTGCTTCGCAAGAATCGCTTTTGTGCAGAAAACAGTAACACTTGTTCAGAAGGAAAGAAAGCACAGAGCCCCAGATTTTATGTTGCCCTGGAGAGCTTGCAGAGCACTGGGGAAAGGCAGGCAGAGAATTCCCTGCAAGCACCTTCTCTGTGCCTGGGAAGCAGAAGTGTTCACATTGCTTCGCAGAATCGCTTTTGTGCAGAAAACAGTAACACTTGTTCAGAAGGAAAGAAAGCACAGAGCCCCAGATTCTATGTTGTCCTGGAGAGCTTGCAGAGCACTGGGGAAAGGCAGGCAGAGAATTCCCTGATAGCACCTTCTCTGTGCCTGTTCACATTGCTTCGCAGAATCGATTTTGTGCAGAAAACATTAACACTTGTTCAGAACGAAAGAAAGCACAGAGCCCCAGATTCTATGTTGTCCTGGAGAGCTTGCAGAGCACTGGGGAAAGGCAGGCAGAGAATTCCCTGATAGCACCTTCTCTGTGCCTGTTCACATTGCTTCGCAGAATCGCTTTTGTGCAGAAAACAGTAACACTTGTTCAGAAGGAAAGAAAGCACAGAGCCCCAGATTCTATGTTGTCCTGGAGAGATTGCAGAGCACTGGGGAAAGGCAGGCAGAGAATTCCTTGCTAGCACCTTCTCTGTGCCTGGGAAGCAGAAGTGTTCACATTGCTTCGCAAGAATCGCTTTTGTGCAGAAAACAGTAACACTTGTTCAGAAGGAAAGAAAGCACAGAGCCCCAGATTTTATGTTGTCCTGGAGAGCTTGCAGAGCACTGGGGAAAGGCAGGCAGAGAATTCCCTGCTAGCACCTTCTCTGTGCCTGTTCACATTGCTTCGCAGAATCGCTTTTCTGCAGAAAACAGTAACACTTGTTCAGAAGGAAAGAAAGCACAGAGCCCCAGATTTTATGTTGTCCTGGAGAGCTTGCAGAGCACTGGGGAAAGGCAGGCAGAGAATTCCTTGCTAGCACCTTCTCTGTGCCTGGGAAGCAGAAGTGTTCACATTGCTTCGCAAGAATCGCTTTTGTGCAGAAAACACTAACACTTGTTCAGAACGAAAGAAAGCACAGAGCCCCAGATTCTATGTTGTCCTGGAGAGCTTGCAGAGCACTGGGGAAAGGCAGGCAGAGAATTCCCTGATAGCACCTTCTCTGTGCCTGTTCACATTGCTTCGCAGAATTGCTTTTGTGCAGAAAACAGTAACACTTGTTCAGAAGGAAAGAAAGCACAGAGCCCCAGATTTTATGTTGTCCTGGAGAGCTTGCAGAGCACTGGGGAAAGGCAGGCAGAGAATTCCCTGCTAGCACCTTCTCTGTGCCTGGGAAGCAGAAGTGTTCACATTGCTTCGCAAGAATCGCTTTTGTGCAGAAAACAGTAACACTTGTTCAGAACGAAAGAAAGCACAGAGCCCCAGATTTTATGTTGCCCTGGAGAGCTTGCAGAGCACTGGGGAAAGGCAGGCAGAGAATTCCCTGCTAGCACCTTCTCTGTGCCTGGGAAGCAGAAGTGTTCACATTGCTTCGCAAGAATCGCTTTTGTGCAGAAAACAGTAACACTTGTTCAGAAGGAAAGAAAGCACAGAGCCCCAGATTTTATGTTGTCCTGGAGAGCTTGCAGAGCACTGGGGAAAGGCAGGCAGAGAATTCCCTGCTAGCACCTTCTCTGTGCCTGTTCACATTGCTTCACAGAATCGCTTTTGTGCAGAAAACACTAACACTTGTTCAGAAGGAAAGAAAGCACAGAGCCCCAGATTTTATGTTGTCCTGGAGAGCTTGCAGAGCACTGGGGAAAGGCAGGAAGAGAATTCCTTGCTAGCACCTTCTCTGTGCCTGGGAAGCAGAAGTGTTCACATTGCTTCGCAAGAATCGCTTTTGTGCAGAAAACAGTAACACTTGTTCAGAAGGAAAGAAAGCACAGAGCCCCAGATTTTATGTTGTCCTGGAGAGCTTGCAGAGCACTGGGGAAAGGCAGGCAGAGAATTCCTTGCTAGCACCTTCTCTGTGCCTGGGAAGCAGAAGTGTTCACATTGCTTCGCAAGAATCGCTTTTGTGCAGAAAACAGTAACACTTGTTCAGAAGGAAAGAAAGCACAGAGCCCCAGATTTTATGTTGTCCTGGAGAGATTGCAGAGCACTGGGGAAAGGCAGGCAGAGAATTCCCTGCTAGCACCTTCTCTGTGCCTGGGAAGCAGAAGTGTTCACATTGCTTCGCAAGAATCGCTTTTGTGCAGAAAACAGTAACAGTTGTTCAGAACGAAAGAAAGCACAGAGCCCCAGATTCTATGTTGTCCTGGAGAGCTTGCAGAGCACTGGGGAAAGGCAGGCAGAGAATTCCCTGATAGCAACTTCTCTGTGCCTGGGAAGCAGAAGTGTTCACATTGCTTCGCAAGAATCGCTTTTGTGCAGAAAACAGTAACACTTGTTCAGAACGAAAGAAAGCACAGAGCCCCAGATTCTATGTTGTCCTGGAGAGCTTGCAGAGCACTGGGGAAAGGCAGGCAGAGAATTCCCTGCTAGCACCTTCTCTGTGCCTGGGAAGCAGAAGTGTTCACATTGCTTCGCAAGAATCGCTTTTGTGCAGAAAACACTAACACTTGTTCAGAACGAAAGAAAGCACAGAGCCCCAGATTCTATGTTGTCCTGGAGAGCTTGCAGAGCACTGGGGAAAGGCAGGCAGAGAATTCCCTGATAGCAACTTCTCTGTGCCTGGGAAGCAGAAGTGTTCACATTGCTTCGCAAGAATCGCTTTTGTGCAGAAAACAGTAACAGTTGTTCAGAACGAAAGAAAGCACAGAGCCCCAGATTCTATGTTGTCCTGGAGAGCTTGCAGAGCAATGGGGAAAGGCAGGCAGAGAATTCCCTGATAGCACCTTCTCTGTGCCTGTTCACATTGCTTCGCAGAATCGCTTTTGTGCAGAAAACAGTAACACTTGTTCAGAAGGAAAGAAAGCACAGAGCCCCAGATTCTATGTTGTCCTGGAGAGATTGCAGAGCACTGGGGAAAGGCAGGCAGAGAATTCCTTGCTAGCACCTTCTCTGTGCCTGGGAAGCAGAAGTGTTCACATTGCTTCGCAAGAATCGCTTTTGTGCAGAAAACAGTAACACTTGTTCAGAAGGAAAGAAAGCACAGAGCCCCAGATTTTATGTTGTCCTGGAGAGCTTGCAGAGCACTGGGGAAAGGCAGGCAGAGAATTCCCTGATAGCACCTTCTCTGTGCCTGTTCACATTGCTTCGCAGAATCGCTTTTCTGCAGAAAACAGTAACACTTGTTCAGAAGGAAAGAAAGCACAGAGCCCCAGATTTTATGTTGTCCTGGAGAGCTTGCAGAGCACTGGGGAAAGGCAGGCAGAGAATTCCTTGCTAGCACCTTCTCTGTGCCTGGGAAGCAGAAGTGTTCACATTGCTTCGCAAGAATCGCTTTTGTGCAGAAAACACTAACACTTGTTCAGAACGAAAGAAAGCACAGAGCCCCAGATTCTATGTTGTCCTGGAGAGCTTGCAGAGCACTGGGGAAAGGCAGGCAGAGAATTCCCTGATAGCACCTTCTCTGTGCCTGTTCACATTGCTTCGCAGAATCGCTTTTGTGCAGAAAACAGTAACACTTGTTCAGAAGGAAAGAAAGCACAGAGCCCCATATTCTATGTTGTCCTGGAGAGCTTGCAGAGCACTGGGGAAAGGCAGGCAGAGAATTCCCTGATAGCACCTTCTCTGTGCCTGGGAAGCAGAAGTGTTCACATTGCTTCGCAAGAATCGCTTTTGTGCAGAAAACAGTAACACTTGTTCAGAACGAAAGAAAGCACAGAGCCCCAGATTTTATGTTGTCCTGGAGAGCTTGCAGAGCACTGGGGAAAGGCAGGCAGAGAATTCCCTGCTAGCACCTTCTCTGTGCCTGGGAAGCAGAAGTGTTCACATTGCTTCGCAAGAATCGCTTTTGTGCAGAAAACAGTAACACTTGTTCAGAAGGAAAGAAAGCACAGAGCCCCAGATTTTATGTTGTCCTGGAGAGCTTGCAGAGCACTGGGGAAAGGCAGGCAGAGAATTCCCTGCTAGCACCTTCTCTGTGCCTGTTCACATTGCTTCACAGAATCGCTTTTGTGCAGAAAACACTAACACTTGTTCAGAAGGAAAGAAAGCACAGAGCCCCAGATTTTATGTTGTCCTGGAGAGCTTGCAGAGCACTGGGGAAAGGCAGGAAGAGAATTCCTTGCTAGCACCTTCTCTGTGCCTCGGAAGCAGAAGTGTTCACATTGCTTCGCAGAATCGCTTTTGTGCAGAAAACAGTAACACTTGTTCAGAAGGAAAGAAAGCACAGAGCCCCAGATTTTATGTTGTCCTGGAGAGCTTGCAGAGCACTGGGGAAAGGCAGGCAGAGAATTCCTTGCTAGCACCTTCTCTGTGCCTGGGAAGCAGAAGTGTTCACATTGCTTCGCAAGAATCGCTTTTGTGCAGAAAACAGTAACACTTGTTCAGAAGGAAAGAAAGCACAGAGCCCCAGATTTTATGTTGCCCTGGAGAGCTTGCAGAGCACTGGGGAAAGGCAGGCAGAGAATTCCCTGCAAGCACCTTCTCTGTGCCTGGGAAGCAGAAGTGTTCACATTGCTTCGCAGAATCGCTTTTGTGCAGAAAACAGTAACACTTGTTCAGAAGGAAAGAAAGCACAGAGCCCCAGATTCTATGTTGTCCTGGAGAGCTTGCAGAGCACTGGGGAAAGGCAGGCAGAGAATTCCCTGATAGCACCTTCTCTGTGCCTGTTCACATTGCTTCGCAGAATCGATTTTGTGCAGAAAACATTAACACTTGTTCAGAACGAAAGAAAGCACAGAGCCCCAGATTCTATGTTGTCCTGGAGAGCTTGCAGAGCACTGGGGAAAGGCAGGCAGAGAATTCCCTGCTAGCACCTTCTCTGTGCCTGGGAAGCAGAAGTGTTCACATTGCTTCGCAAGAATCGCTTTTGTGCAGAAAACAGTAACACTTGTTCAGAACGAAAGAAAGCACAGAGCCCCAGATTCTATGTTGTCCTGGAGAGCTTGCAGAGCACTGGGGAAAGGCAGGCAGAGAATTCCCTGCTAGCACCTTCTCTGTGCCTGTTCACATTGCTTCGCAGAATCGCTTTTGTGCAGAAAACAGTAACACTTGTTCAGAAGGAAAGAAAGCACAGAGCCCCAGATTCTATGTTGTCCTGGAGAGCTTGCAGAGCACTGGGGAAAGGCAGGCAGAGAATTCCTTGCTAGCACCTTCTCTGTGCCTGGGAAGCAGAAGTGTTCACATTGCTTCGCAAGAATCGCTTTTGTGCAGAAAACAGTAACACTTGTTCAGAAGGAAAGAAAGCACAGAGCCCCAGATTTTATGTTGTCCTGGAGAGATTGCAGAGCACTGGGGAAAGGCAGGCAGAGAATTCCCTGCTAGCACCTTCTCTGTGCCTGTTCACATTGCTTCGCAGAATCGCTTTTCTGCAGAAAACAGTAACACTTGTTCAGAAGGAAAGAAAGCACAGAGCCCCAGATTTTATGTTGTCCTGGAGAGCTTGCAGAGCACTGGGGAAAGGCAGGCAGAGAATTCCTTGCTAGCACCTTCTCTGTGCCTGGGAAGCAGAAGTGTTCACATTGCTTCGCAAGAATCGCTTTTGTGCAGAAAACACTAACACTTGTTCAGAACGAAAGAAAGCACAGAGCCCCAGATTCTATGTTGTCCTGGAGAGCTTGCAGAGCACTGGGGAAAGGCAGGCAGAGAATTCCCTGATAGCACCTTCTCTGTGCCTGTTCACATTGCTTCGCAGAATTGCTTTTGTGCAGAAAACAGTAACACTTGTTCAGAAGGAAAGAAAGCACAGAGCCCCAGATTTTATGTTGTCCTGGAGAGCTTGCAGAGCACTGGGGAAAGGCAGGCAGAGAATTCCCTGATAGCACCTTCTCTGTGCCTGGGAAGCAGAAGTGTTCACATTGCTTCGCAAGAATCGCTTTTGTGCAGAAAACAGTAACACTTGTTCAGAACGAAAGAAAGCACAGAGCCCCAGATTTTATGTTGCCCTGGAGAGCTTGCAGAGCACTGGGGAAAGGCAGGCAGAGAATTCCCTGCTAGCACCTTCTCTGTGCCTGGGAAGCAGAAGTGTTCACATTGCTTCGCAAGAATCGCTTTTGTGCAGAAAACAGTAACACTTGTTCAGAAGGAAAGAAAGCACAGAGCCCCAGATTTTATGTTGTCCTGGAGAGCTTGCAGAGCACTGGGGAAAGGCAGGCAGAGAATTCCCTGATAGCACCTTCTCTGTGCCTGTTCACATTGCTTCACAGAATCGCTTTTGTGCAGAAAACACTAACACTTGTTCAGAAGGAAAGAAAGCACAGAGCCCCAGATTTTATGTTGTCCTGGAGAGCTTGCAGAGCACTGGGGAAAGGCAGGAAGAGAATTCCTTGCTAGCACCTTCTCTGTGCCTGGGAAGCAGAAGTGTTCACATTGCTTCGCAAGAATCGCTTTTGTGCAGAAAACAGTAACACTTGTTCAGAAGGAAAGAAAGCACAGAGCCCCAGATTTTATGTTGTCCTGGAGAGCTTGCAGAGCACTGGGGAAAGGCAGGCAGAGAATTCCTTGCTAGCACCTTCTCTGTGCCTGGGAAGCAGAAGTGTTCACATTGCTTCGCAAGAATCGCTTTTGTGCAGAAAACAGTAACACTTGTTCAGAAGGAAAGAAAGCACAGAGCCCCAGATTTTATGTTGTCCTGGAGAGATTGCAGAGCACTGGGGAAAGGCAGGCAGAGAATTCCCTGCTAGCACCTTCTCTGTGCCTGGGAAGCAGAAGTGTTCACATTGCTTCGCAAGAATCGCTTTTGTGCAGAAAACAGTAACAGTTGTTCAGAACGAAAGAAAGCACAGAGCCCCAGATTCTATGTTGTCCTGGAGAGCTTGCAGAGCACTGGGGAAAGGCAGGCAGAGAATTCCCTGATAGCAACTTCTCTGTGCCTGGGAAGCAGAAGTGTTCACATTGCTTCGCAAGAATCGCTTTTGTGCAGAAAACAGTAACACTTGTTCAGAAGGAAAGAAAGCACAGAGCCCCAGATTTTATGTTGCCCTGGAGAGCTTGCAGAGCACTGGGGAAAGGCAGGCAGAGAATTCCCTGCTAGCACCTTCTCTGTGCCTGGGAAGCAGAAGTGTTCACATTGCTTCGCAAGAATCGCTTTTGTGCAGAAAACAGTAACAGTTGTTCAGAACGAAAGAAAGCACAGAGCCCCAGATTCTATGTTGTCCTGGAGAGCTTGCAGAGCACTGGGGAAAGGCAGGCAGAGAATTCCCTGATAGCACCTTCTCTGTGCCTGTTCACATTGCTTCGCAGAATCGCTTTTGTGCAGAAAACAGTAACACTTGTTCAGAACGAAAGAAAGCACAGAGCCCCAGATTCTATGTTGTCCTGGAGAGATTGCAGAGCACTGGGGAAAGGCAGGCAGAGAATTCCTTGCTAGCACCTTCTCTGTGCCTGGGAAGCAGAAGTGTTCACATTGCTTCGCAAGAATCGCTTTTGTGCAGAAAACAGTAACACTTGTTCAGAAGGAAAGAAAGCACAGAGCCCCAGATTTTATGTTGTCCTGGAGAGATTGCAGAGCACTGGGGAAAGGCAGGCAGAGAATTCCCTGATAGCACCTTCTCTGTGCCTGTTCACATTGCTTCGCAGAATCGCTTTTCTGCAGAAAACAGTAACACTTGTTCAGAAGGAAAGAAAGCACAGAGCCCCAGATTTTATGTTGTCCTGGAGAGCTTGCAGAGCACTGGGGAAAGGCAGGCAGAGAATTCCTTGCTAGCACCTTCTCTGTGCCTGGGAAGCAGAAGTGTTCACATTGCTTCGCAAGAATCGCTTTTGTGCAGAAAACACTAACACTTGTTCAGAACGAAAGAAAGCACAGAGCCCCAGATTCTATGTTGTCCTGGAGAGCTTGCAGAGCACTGGGGAAAGGCAGGCAGAGAATTCCCTGCAAGCACCTTCTCTGTGCCTGGGAAGCAGAAGTGTTCACATTGCTTCGCAGAATCGCTTTTGTGCAGAAAACAGTAACACTTGTTCAGAAGGAAAGAAAGCACAGAGCCCCAGATTCTATGTTGTCCTGGAGAGCTTGCAGAGCACTGGGGAAAGGCAGGCAGAGAATTCCCTGATAGCACCTTCTCTGTGCCTGTTCACATTGCTTCGCAGAATCGCTTTTGTGCAGAAAACATTAACACTTGTTCAGAACGAAAGAAAGCACAGAGCCCCAGATTCTATGTTGTCCTGGAGAGCTTGCAGAGCACTGGGGAAAGGCAGGCAGAGAATTCCCTGCTAGCACCTTCTCTGTGCCTGGGAAGCAGAAGTGTTCACATTGCTTCGCAAGAATCGCTTTTGTGCAGAAAACAGTAACACTTGTTCAGAACGAAAGAAAGCACAGAGCCCCAGATTCTATGTTGTCCTGGAGAGCTTGCAGAGCACTGGGGAAAGGCAGGCAGAGAATTCCCTGATAGCACCTTCTCTGTGCCTGTTCACATTGCTTCGCAGAATCGCTTTTGTGCAGAAAACAGTAACACTTGTTCAGAAGGAAAGAAAGCACAGAGCCCCAGATTCTATGTTGTCCTGGAGAGCTTGCAGAGCACTGGGGAAAGGCAGGCAGAGAATTCCTTGCTAGCACCTTCTCTGTGCCTGGGAAGCAGAAGTGTTCACATTGCTTCGCAAGAATCGCTTTTGTGCAGAAAACACTAACACTTGTTCAGAACGAAAGAAAGCACAGAGCCCCAGATTCTATGTTGTCCTGGAGAGCTTGCAGAGCACTGGGGAAAGGCAGGCAGAGAATTCCCTGATAGCACCTTCTCTGTGCCTGTTCACATTGCTTCGCAGAATCGCTTTTGTGCAGAAAACAGTAACACTTGTTCAGAAGGAAAGAAAGCACAGAGCCCCAGATTTTATGTTGTCCTGGAGAGCTTGCAGAGCACTGGGGAAAGGCAGGCAGAGAATTCCCTGATAGCACCTTCTCTGTGCCTGGGAAGCAGAAGTGTTCACATTGCTTCGCAAGAATCGCTTTTGTGCAGAAAACAGTAACACTTGTTCAGAACGAAAGAAAGCACAGAGCCCCAGATTTTATGTTGTCCTGGAGAGCTTGCAGAGCACTGGGGAAAGGCAGGCAGAGAATTCCCTGCTAGCACCTTCTCTGTGCCTGGGAAGCAGAAGTGTTCACATTGCTTCGCAAGAATCGCTTTTGTGCAGAAAACACTAACACTTGTTCAGAAGGAAAGAAAGCACAGAGCCCCAGATTTTATGTTGTCCTGGAGAGCTTGCAGAGCACTGGGGAAAGGCAGGCAGAGAATTCCCTGCTAGCACCTTCTCTGTGCCTGTTCACATTGCTTCACAGAATCGCTTTTGTGCAGAAAACACTAACACTTGTTCAGAAGGAAAGAAAGCACAGAGCCCCAGATTTTATGTTGTCCTGGAGAGCTTGCAGAGCACTGGGGAAAGGCAGGAAGAGAATTCCTTGCTAGCACCTTCTCTGTGCCTGGGAAGCAGAAGTGTTCACATTGCTTCGCAAGAATCGCTTTTGTGCAGAAAACAGTAACACTTGTTCAGAAGGAAAGAAAGCACAGAGCCCCAGATTTTATGTTGTCCTGGAGAGCTTGCAGAGCACTGGGGAAAGGCAGGCAGAGAATTCCTTGCTAGCACCTTCTCTGTGCCTGGGAAGCAGAAGTGTTCACATTGCTTCGCAAGAATCGCTTTTGTGCAGAAAACAGTAACACTTGTTCAGAAGGAAAGAAAGCACAGAGCCCCAGATTTTATGTTGTCCTGGAGAGATTGCAGAGCACTGGGGAAAGGCAGGCAGAGAATTCCCTGCTAGCACCTTCTCTGTGCCTGGGAAGCAGAAGTGTTCACATTGCTTCGCAAGAATCGCTTTTGTGCAGAAAACAGTAACAGTTGTTCAGAACGAAAGAAAGCACAGAGCCCCAGATTCTATGTTGTCCTGGAGAGCTTGCAGAGCACTGGGGAAAGGCAGGCAGAGAATTCCCTGATAGCAACTTCTCTGTGCCTGGGAAGCAGAAGTGTTCACATTGCTTCGCAAGAATCGCTTTTGTGCAGAAAACAGTAACACTTGTTCAGAAGGAAAGAAAGCACAGAGCCCCAGATTTTATGTTGCCCTGGAGAGCTTGCAGAGCACTGGGGAAAGGCAGGCAGAGAATTCCCTGCTAGCACCTTCTCTGTGCCTGGGAAGCAGAAGTGTTCACATTGCTTCGCAGAATCGCTTTTGTGCAGAAAACAGTAACACTTGTTCAGAAGGAAAGAAAGCACAGAGCCCCAGATTCTATGTTGTCCTGGAGAGCTTGCAGAGCACTGGGGAAAGGCAGGCAGAGAATTCCCTGATAGCACCTTCTCTGTGCCTGTTCACATTGCTTCGCAGAATCGCTTTTGTGCAGAAAACATTAACACTTGTTCAGAACGAAAGAAAGCACAGAGCCCCAGATTCTATGTTGTCCTGGAGAGCTTGCAGAGCACTGGGGAAAGGCAGGCAGAGAATTCCCTGCTAGCACCTTCTCTGTGCCTGGGAAGCAGAAGTGTTCACATTGCTTCGCAAGAATCGCTTTTGTGCAGAAAACAGTAACACTTGTTCAGAACGAAAGAAAGCACAGAGCCCCAGATTCTATGTTGTCCTGGAGAGCTTGCAGAGCACTGGGGAAAGGCAGGCAGAGAATTCCCTGATAGCACCTTCTCTGTGCCTGTTCACATTGCTTCGCAGAATCGCTTTTGTGCAGAAAACAGTAACACTTGTTCAGAACGAAAGAAAGCACAGAGCCCCAGATTCTATGTTGTCCTGGAGAGATTGCAGAGCACTGGGGAAAGGCAGGCAGAGAATTCCTTGCTAGCACCTTCTCTGTGCCTGGGAAGCAGAAGTGTTCACATTGCTTCGCAAGAATCGCTTTTGTGCAGAAAACAGTAACACTTGTTCAGAAGGAAAGAAAGCACAGAGCCCCAGATTTTATGTTGTCCTGGAGAGATTGCAGAGCACTGGGGAAAGGCAGGCAGAGAATTCCCTGATAGCACCTTCTCTGTGCCTGTTCACATTGCTTCGCAGAATCGCTTTTGTGCAGAAAACAGTAACACTTGTTCAGAAGGAAAGAAAGCACAGAGCCCCAGATTTTATGTTGTCCTGGAGAGCTTGCAGAGCACTGGGGAAAGGCAGGCAGAGAATTCCTTGCTAGCACCTTCTCTGTGCCTGGGAAGCAGAAGTGTTCACATTGCTTCGCAAGAATCGCTTTTGTGCAGAAAACACTAACACTTGTTCAGAACGAAAGAAAGCACAGAGCCCCAGATTCTATGTTGTCCTGGAGAGCTTGCAGAGCACTGGGGAAAGGCAGGCAGAGAATTCCCTGCTAGCACCTTCTCTGTGCCTGGGAACCAAGTGTTCACATTGCTTCGCAAGAATCGCTTTTGTGCAGAAAACAGTAACACTTGTTCAGAAGGAAAGAAAGCACAGAGCCCCAGATTTTATGTTGTCCTGGAGAGCTTGCAGAGCACTGGGGAAAGGCAGGCAGAGAATTCCCTGCTAGCACCTTCTCTGTGCCTGTTCACATTGCTTCACAGAATCGCTTTTGTGCAGAAAACAGTAACACTTGTTCAGAACGAAAGAAAGCACAGAGCCCCAGATTCTATGTTGTCCTGGAGAGCTTGCAGAGCACTGGGGAAAGGCAGGCAGAGAATTCCTTGCTAGCACCTTCTCTGTGCCTGGGAAGCAGAAGTGTTCACATTGCTTCGCAAGAATCGCTTTTGTGCAGAAAACAGTAACACTTGTTCAGAAGGAAAGAAAGCACAGAGCCCCAGATTTTATGTTGTCCTGGAGAACTTGCAGAGCACTGGGGAAAGGCAGGCAGAGAATTCCTTGCTAGCACCTTCTCTGTGCCTGGGAAGCAGAAGTGTTCACATTGCCTCGCAGAATCGCTTTTGTGCAGAAAACAGTAACACTTGTTCAGAAGGAAAGAAAGCACAGAGCCCCAGATTTTATGTTGCCCTGGAGAGCTTGCAGAGCACTGGGGAAAGGCAGGCAGAGAATTCCCTGATAGCACCTTCTCTGTGCCTGTTCACATTGCTTCGCAGAATCGCTTTTGTGCAGAAAACAGTAACACTTGTTCAGAAGGAAAGAAAGCACAGAGCCCCAGATTTTATGTTGTCCTGGAGAGCTTGCAGAGCACTGGGGAAAGGCAGGCAGAGAATTCCTTGCTAGCACCTTCTCTGTGCCTGTGAAGCAGAAGTGTTCCCATTGCTTCGCAGAATCGCTTTTGTGCAGAAAACAGTAACACTTGTTCAGAAGGAAAGAAAGCACAGAGCCCCAGATTTTATGTTGTCCTGGAGAGCTTGCAGAGCACTGGGGAAAGGCAGGCAGAGAATTCCTTGCTAGCACCTTCTCTGTGCCTGGGAAGCAGAAGTGTTCACATTGCTTCGCAAGAATCGCTTTTGTGCAGAAAACAGTAACACTTGTTCAGAAGGAAAGAAAGCACAGAGCCCCAGATTCTATGTTGTCCTGGAGAGCTTGCAGAGCACTGGGGAAAGGCAGGCAGAGAATTCCCTGCTAGCACCTTCTCTGTGCCTGTTCACATTGCTTCGCAAGAATCGCTTTTGTGCAGAAAACAGTAACACTTGTTCAGAACAAAAGAAAGCACAGAGCCCCAGATTCTATGTTGTCCTGGAGAGCTGGCAGAGCACTGGGGAAAGGCAGGCAGAGAATTCCCTGCTAGCACCTTCTCTGTGCCTGGGAAGCAGAAGTGTTCACATTGCTTCGCAAGAATCGCTTTTGTGCAGAAAACAGTAACAGTTGTTCAGAACGAAAGAAAGCACAGAGCCCCAGATTCTATGTTGTCCTGGAGAGCTTGCAGAGCACTGGGGAAAGGCAGGCAGAGAATTCTCTGATAGCACCTTCTCTGTGCCTGGGAAGCAGAAGTGTTCACATTGCTTCGCAAGAATCGCTTTTGTGCAGAAAACAGTAGCACTTGTTCAGAAAGAAAGAAAGCACAGAGCCCCAGATTTTATGTTGTCCTGGAGAGCTTGCAGAGCACTGGGGAAAGGCAGGCAGAGAATTCCCTGATAGCACCTTCTCTGTGCCTGGGAAGCAGAAGTGTTCACATTGCTTCGCAAGAATCGCTTTTGTGCAGAAAACAGTAACACTTGTTCAGAAGGAAAGAAAGCACAGAGCCCCAGATTTTATGTTGCCCTGGAGAGCTTGCAGAGTACTGGGGAAAGGCAGGCAGAGAATTCCCTGCAAGCACCTTCTCTGTGCCTGGGAAGCAGAAGTGTTCACATTGCTTCGCAGAATCGCTTTTGTGCAGAAAACAGTAACACTTGTTCAGAAGGAAAGAAAGCACAGAGCCCCAGATTTTATGTTGCCCTGGAGAGCTTGCAGAGCACTGGGGAAAGGCAGGCAGAGAATTCCCTGATAGCACCTTCTCTGTGCCTGTTCACATTGCTTCGCAGAATCGCTTTTGTGCAGAAAACAGTAACACTTGTTCAGAAGGAAAGAAAGCACAGAGCCCCAGATTTTATGTTGTCCTGGAGAGCTTGCAGAGCACTGGGGAAAGGCAGGCAGAGAATTCCTTGCTAGCACCTTCTCTGTGCCTGTGAAGCAGAAGTGTTCACATTGCTTCGCAGAATCGCTTTTGTGCAGAAAACAGTAACACTTGTTCAGAAGGAAAGAAAGCACAGAGCCCCAGATTTTATGTTGTCCTGGAGAGCTTGCAGAGCACTGGGGAAAGGCAGGCAGAGAATTCCTTGCTAGCACCTTCTCTGTGCCTGTGAAGCAGAAGTGTTCACATTGCTTCGCAGAATCGCTTTTGTGCAGAAAACAGTAACACTTGTTCAGAAGGAAAGAAAGCACAGAGCCCCAGATTTTATGTTGTCCTGGAGAGCTTGCAGAGCACTGGGGAAAGGCAGGCAGAGAATTCCTTGCTAGCACCTTCTCTGTGCCTGGGAAGCAGAAGTGTTCACATTGCTTCGCAAGAATCGCTTTTGTGCAGAAAACAGTAACACTTGTTCAGAAGGAAAGAAAGCACAGAGCCCCAGATTCTATGTTGTCCTGGAGAGCTTGCAGAGCACTGGGGAAAGGCAGGCAGAGAATTCCCTGCTAGCACCTTCTCTGTGCCTGTTCACATTGCTTCGCAAGAATCGCTTTTGTGCAGAAAACAGTAACACTTGTTCAGAACAAAAGAAAGCACAGAGCCCCAGATTCTATGTTGTCCTGGAGAGCTTGCAGAGCACTGGGGAAAGGCAGGAAGAGAATTCCTTGCTAGCACCTTCTCTGTGCCTGGGAAGCAGAAGTGTTCACATTGCTTCGCAGAATCGCTTTTGTGCAGAAAACACTAACACTTGTTCAGAAGGAAAGAAAGCACAGAGCCCCAGATTTTATGTTGTCCTGGAGAGCTTGCAGAGCACTGGGGAAAGGCAGGCAGAGAATTCCTTGCTAGCACCTTCTCTGTGCCTGGGAAGCAGAAGTGTTCACATTGCTTCGCAAGAATCGCTTTTGTGCAGAAAACAGTAACACTTGTTCAGAACGAAAGAAAGCACAGAGCCCCAGATTTTATGTTGTCCTGGAGAGCTTGCAGAGCACTGGGGAAAGGCAGGCAGAGAATTCCCTGCTAGCACCTTCTCTGTGCCTGGGAAGCAGAAGTGTTCACATTGCTTCGCAAGAATCGCTTTTGTGCAGAAAACAGTAACACTTGTTCAGAACGAAAGAAAGCACAGAGCCCCAGATTCTATGTTGTCCTGGAGAGCTTGCAGAGCACTGGGGAAAGGCAGGCAGAGAATTCCCTGATAGCACCTTCTCTGTGCCTGTTCACATTGCTTCGCAGAATCGCTTTTGTGCAGAAAACAGTAACACTTGTTCAGAAGGAAAGAAAGCACAGAGCCCCAGATTCTATGTTGTCCTGGAGAGATTGCAGAGCACTGGGGAAAGGCAGGCAGAGAATTCCTTGCTAGCACCTTCTCTGTGCCTGGGAAGCAGAAGTGTTCACATTGCTTCGCAAGAATCGCTTTTGTGCAGAAAACAGTAACACTTGTTCAGAAGGAAAGAAAGCACAGAGCCCCAGATTTTATGTTGTCCTGGAGAGATTGCAGAGCACTGGGGAAAGGCAGGCAGAGAATTCCCTGCTAGGACCTTCTCTGTGCCTGTTCACATTGCTTCGCAGAATCGCTTTTCTGCAGAAAACAGTAACACTTGTTCAGAAGGAAAGAAAGCACAGAGCCCCAGATTTTATGTTGTCCTGGAGAGCTTGCAGAGCACTGGGGAAAGGCAGGCAGAGAATTCCTTGCTAGCACCTTCTCTGTGCCTGGGAAGCAGAAGTGTTCACATTGCTTCGCAAGAATCGCTTTTGTGCAGAAAACAGTAACACTTGTTCAGAACGAAAGAAAGCACAGAGCCCCAGATTTTATGTTGTCCTGGAGAGCTTGCAGAGCACTGGGGAAAGGCAGGCAGAGAATTCCCTGCTAGCACCTTCTCTGTGCCTGGGAAGCAGAAGTGTTCACATTGCTTCGCAAGAATCGCTTTTGTGCAGAAAACAGTAACACTTGTTCAGAAGGAAAGAAAGCACAGAGCCCCAGATTTTATGTTGTCCTGGAGAGCTTGCAGAGCACTGGGGAAAGGCAGGCAGAGAATTCCCTGCAAGCACCTTCTCTGTGCCTGGGAAGCAGAAGTGTTCACATTGCTTCGCAGAATCGCTTTTGTGCAGAAAACAGTAACACTTGTTCAGAAGGAAAGAAAGCACAGAGCCCCAGATTCTATGTTGTCCTGGAGAGCTTGCAGAGCACTGAGGAAAGGCAGGCAGAGAATTCCCTGATAGCACCTTCTCTGTGCCTGTTCACATTGCTTCGCAGAATCGCTTTTGTGCAGAAAACATTAACACTTGTTCAGAACGAAAGAAAGCACAGAGCCCCAGATTCTATGTTGTCCTGGAGAGCTTGCAGAGCACTGGGGAAAGGCAGGCAGAGAATTCCCTGCTAGCACCTTCTCTGTGCCTGGGAAGCAGAAGTGTTCACATTGCTTCGCAAGAATCGCTTTTGTGCAGAAAACAGTAACACTTGTTCAGAACGAAAGAAAGCACAGAGCCCCAGATTCTATGTTGTCCTGGAGAGCTTGCAGAGCACTGGGGAAAGGCAGGCAGAGAATTCCCTGATAGCACCTTCTCTGTGCCTGTTCACATTGCTTCGCAGAATCGCTTTTGTGCAGAAAACAGTAACACTTGTTCAGAAGGAAAGAAAGCACAGAGCCCCAGATTCTATGTTGTCCTGGAGAGATTGCAGAGCACTGGGGAAAGGCAGGCAGAGAATTCCTTGCTAGCACCTTCTCTGTGCCTGGGAAGCAGAAGTGTTCACATTGCTTCGCAAGAATCGCTTTTGTGCAGAAAACAGTAACACTTGTTCAGAAGGAAAGAAAGCACAGAGCCCCAGATTTTATGTTGTCCTGGAGAGATTGCAGAGCACTGGGGAAAGGCAGGCAGAGAATTCCCTGCTAGCACCTTCTCTGTGCCTGTTCACATTGCTTCGCAGAATCGCTTTTCTGCAGAAAACAGTAACACTTGTTCAGAAGGAAAGAAAGCACAGAGCCCCAGATTTTATGTTGTCCTGGAGAGCTTGCAGAGCACTGGGGAAAGGCAGGCAGAGAATTCCTTGCTAGCACCTTCTCTGTGCCTGGGAAGCAGAAGTGTTCACATTGCTTCGCAAGAATCGCTTTTGTGCAGAAAACACTAACACTTGTTCAGAACGAAAGAAAGCACAGAGCCCCAGATTCTATGTTGTCCTGGAGAGCTTGCAGAGCACTGGGGAAAGGCAGGCAGAGAATTCCCTGATAGCACCTTCTCTGTGCCTGTTCACATTGCTTCGCAGAATCGCTTTTGTGCAGAAAACAGTAACACTTGTTCAGAAGGAAAGAAAGCACAGAGCCCCAGATTTTATGTTGTCCTGGAGAGCTTGCAGAGCACTGGGGAAAGGCAGGCAGAGAATTCCCTGATAGCACCTTCTCTGTGCCTGGGAAGCAGAAGTGTTCACATTGCTTCGCAAGAATCGCTTTTGTGCAGAAAACAGTAACACTTGTTCAGAACGAAAGAAAGCACAGAGCCCCAGATTTTATGTTGTCCTGGAGAGCTTGCAGAGCACTGGGGAAAGGCAGGCAGAGAATTCCCTGCTAGCACCTTCTCTGTGCCTGGGAAGCAGAAGTGTTCACATTGCTTCGCAAGAATCGCTTTTGTGCAGAAAACAGTAACACTTGTTCAGAAGGAAAGAAAGCACAGAGCCCCAGATTTTATGTTGTCCAGGAGAGCTTGCAGAGCACTGGGGAAAGGCAGGCAGAGAATTCCCTGATAGCACCTTCTCTGTGCCTGGGAAGCAGAAGTGTTCACATTGCTTCGCAAGAATCGCTTTTGTGCAGAAAACAGTAACACTTGTTCAGAAGGAAAGAAAGCACAGAGCCCCAGATTTTATGTTGTCCTGGAGAGATTGCAGAGCACTGGGGAAAGGCAGGCAGAGAATTCCCTGCTAGCACCTTCTCTGTGCCTGGGAAGCAGAAGTGTTCACATTGCTTCGCAAGAATCGCTTTTGTGCAGAAAACAGTAACAGTTGTTCAGAACGAAAGAAAGCACAGAGCCCCAGATTCTATGTTGTCCTGGAGAGCTTGCAGAGCACTGGGGAAAGGCAGGCAGAGAATTCCCTGATAGCAACTTCTCTGTGCCTGGGAAGCAGAAGTGTTCACATTGCTTCGCAAGAATCGCTTTTGTGCAGAAAACAGTAACAGTTGTTCAGAACGAAAGAAAGCACAGAGCCCCAGATTCTATGTTGTCCTGGAGAGCTTGCAGAGCAATGGGGAAAGGCAGGCAGAGAATTCCCTGATAGCACCTTCTCTGTGCCTGTTCACATTGCTTCGCAGAATCGCTTTTGTGCAGAAAACAGTAACACTTGTTCAGAAGGAAAGAAAGCACAGAGCCCCAGATTCTATGTTGTCCTGGAGAGATTGCAGAGCACTGGGGAAAGGCAGGCAGAGAATTCCTTGCTAGCACCTTCTCTGTGCCTGGGAAGCAGAAGTGTTCACATTGCTTCGCAAGAATCGCTTTTGTGCAGAAAACAGTAACACTTGTTCAGAAGGAAAGAAAGCACAGAGCCCCAGATTTTATGTTGTCCTGGAGAGCTTGCAGAGCACTGGGGAAAGGCAGGCAGAGAATTCCCTGATAGCACCTTCTCTGTGCCTGTTCACATTGCTTCGCAGAATCGCTTTTCTGCAGAAAACAGTAACACTTGTTCAGAAGGAAAGAAAGCACAGAGCCCCAGATTTTATGTTGTCCTGGAGAGCTTGCAGAGCACTGGGGAAAGGCAGGCAGAGAATTCCTTGCTAGCACCTTCTCTGTGCCTGGGAAGCAGAAGTGTTCACATTGCTTCGCAAGAATCGCTTTTGTGCAGAAAACACTAACACTTGTTCAGAACGAAAGAAAGCACAGAGCCCCAGATTCTATGTTGTCCTGGAGAGCTTGCAGAGCACTGGGGAAAGGCAGGCAGAGAATTCCCTGATAGCACCTTCTCTGTGCCTGTTCACATTGCTTCGCAGAATCGCTTTTGTGCAGAAAACAGTAACACTTGTTCAGAAGGAAAGAAAGCACAGAGCCCCATATTCTATGTTGTCCTGGAGAGCTTGCAGAGCACTGGGGAAAGGCAGGCAGAGAATTCCCTGCTAGCACCTTCTCTGTGCCTGGGAAGCAGAAGTGTTCACATTGCTTCGCAAGAATCGCTTTTGTGCAGAAAACAGTAACACTTGTTCAGAACGAAAGAAAGCACAGAGCCCCAGATTTTATGTTGTCCTGGAGAGCTTGCAGAGCACTGGGGAAAGGCAGGCAGAGAATTCCCTGCTAGCACCTTCTCTGTGCCTGGGAAGCAGAAGTGTTCACATTGCTTCGCAAGAATCGCTTTTGTGCAGAAAACAGTAACACTTGTTCAGAAGGAAAGAAAGCACAGAGCCCCAGATTTTATGTTGTCCTGGAGAGCTTGCAGAGCACTGGGGAAAGGCAGGCAGAGAATTCCCTGCTAGCACCTTCTCTGTGCCTGTTCACATTGCTTCACAGAATCGCTTTTGTGCAGAAAACACTAACACTTGTTCAGAAGGAAAGAAAGCACAGAGCCCCAGATTTTATGTTGTCCTGGAGAGCTTGCAGAGCACTGGGGAAAGGCAGGAAGAGAATTCCTTGCTAGCACCTTCTCTGTGCCTCGGAAGCAGAAGTGTTCACATTGCTTCGCAGAATCGCTTTTGTGCAGAAAACAGTAACACTTGTTCAGAAGGAAAGAAAGCACAGAGCCCCAGATTTTATGTTGTCCTGGAGAGCTTGCAGAGCACTGGGGAAAGGCAGGCAGAGAATTCCTTGCTAGCACCTTCTCTGTGCCTGGGAAGCAGAAGTGTTCACATTGCTTCGCAAGAATCGCTTTTGTGCAGAAAACAGTAACACTTGTTCAGAAGGAAAGAAAGCACAGAGCCCCAGATTTTATGTTGCCCTGGAGAGCTTGCAGAGCACTGGGGAAAGGCAGGCAGAGAATTCCCTGCAAGCACCTTCTCTGTGCCTGGGAAGCAGAAGTGTTCACATTGCTTCGCAGAATCGCTTTTGTGCAGAAAACAGTAACACTTGTTCAGAAGGAAAGAAAGCACAGAGCCCCAGATTCTATGTTGTCCTGGAGAGCTTGCAGAGCACTGGGGAAAGGCAGGCAGAGAATTCCCTGATAGCACCTTCTCTGTGCCTGTTCACATTGCTTCGCAGAATCGATTTTGTGCAGAAAACATTAACACTTGTTCAGAACGAAAGAAAGCACAGAGCCCCAGATTCTATGTTGTCCTGGAGAGCTTGCAGAGCACTGGGGAAAGGCAGGCAGAGAATTCCCTGATAGCACCTTCTCTGTGCCTGTTCACATTGCTTCGCAGAATCGCTTTTGTGCAGAAAACAGTAACACTTGTTCAGAAGGAAAGAAAGCACAGAGCCCCAGATTCTATGTTGTCCTGGAGAGATTGCAGAGCACTGGGGAAAGGCAGGCAGAGAATTCCTTGCTAGCACCTTCTCTGTGCCTGGGAAGCAGAAGTGTTCACATTGCTTCGCAAGAATCGCTTTTGTGCAGAAAACAGTAACACTTGTTCAGAAGGAAAGAAAGCACAGAGCCCCAGATTTTATGTTGTCCTGGAGAGCTTGCAGAGCACTGGGGAAAGGCAGGCAGAGAATTCCCTGCTAGCACCTTCTCTGTGCCTGTTCACATTGCTTCGCAGAATCGCTTTTCTGCAGAAAACAGTAACACTTGTTCAGAAGGAAAGAAAGCACAGAGCCCCAGATTTTATGTTGTCCTGGAGAGCTTGCAGAGCACTGGGGAAAGGCAGGCAGAGAATTCCTTGCTAGCACCTTCTCTGTGCCTGGGAAGCAGAAGTGTTCACATTGCTTCGCAAGAATCGCTTTTGTGCAGAAAACACTAACACTTGTTCAGAACGAAAGAAAGCACAGAGCCCCAGATTCTATGTTGTCCTGGAGAGCTTGCAGAGCACTGGGGAAAGGCAGGCAGAGAATTCCCTGATAGCACCTTCTCTGTGCCTGTTCACATTGCTTCGCAGAATTGCTTTTGTGCAGAAAACAGTAACACTTGTTCAGAAGGAAAGAAAGCACAGAGCCCCAGATTTTATGTTGTCCTGGAGAGCTTGCAGAGCACTGGGGAAAGGCAGGCAGAGAATTCCCTGCTAGCACCTTCTCTGTGCCTGGGAAGCAGAAGTGTTCACATTGCTTCGCAAGAATCGCTTTTGTGCAGAAAACAGTAACACTTGTTCAGAACGAAAGAAAGCACAGAGCCCCAGATTTTATGTTGCCCTGGAGAGCTTGCAGAGCACTGGGGAAAGGCAGGCAGAGAATTCCCTGCTAGCACCTTCTCTGTGCCTGGGAAGCAGAAGTGTTCACATTGCTTCGCAAGAATCGCTTTTGTGCAGAAAACAGTAACACTTGTTCAGAAGGAAAGAAAGCACAGAGCCCCAGATTTTATGTTGTCCTGGAGAGCTTGCAGAGCACTGGGGAAAGGCAGGCAGAGAATTCCCTGCTAGCACCTTCTCTGTGCCTGTTCACATTGCTTCACAGAATCGCTTTTGTGCAGAAAACACTAACACTTGTTCAGAAGGAAAGAAAGCACAGAGCCCCAGATTTTATGTTGTCCTGGAGAGCTTGCAGAGCACTGGGGAAAGGCAGGAAGAGAATTCCTTGCTAGCACCTTCTCTGTGCCTGGGAAGCAGAAGTGTTCACATTGCTTCGCAAGAATCGCTTTTGTGCAGAAAACAGTAACACTTGTTCAGAAGGAAAGAAAGCACAGAGCCCCAGATTTTATGTTGTCCTGGAGAGCTTGCAGAGCACTGGGGAAAGGCAGGCAGAGAATTCCTTGCTAGCACCTTCTCTGTGCCTGGGAAGCAGAAGTGTTCACATTGCTTCGCAAGAATCGCTTTTGTGCAGAAAACAGTAACACTTGTTCAGAAGGAAAGAAAGCACAGAGCCCCAGATTTTATGTTGTCCTGGAGAGATTGCAGAGCACTGGGGAAAGGCAGGCAGAGAATTCCCTGCTAGCACCTTCTCTGTGCCTGGGAAGCAGAAGTGTTCACATTGCTTCGCAAGAATCGCTTTTGTGCAGAAAACAGTAACAGTTGTTCAGAACGAAAGAAAGCACAGAGCCCCAGATTCTATGTTGTCCTGGAGAGCTTGCAGAGCACTGGGGAAAGGCAGGCAGAGAATTCCCTGATAGCAACTTCTCTGTGCCTGGGAAGCAGAAGTGTTCACATTGCTTCGCAGAATCGCTTTTGTGCAGAAAACAGTAACACTTGTTCAGAACGAAAGAAAGCACAGAGCCCCAGATTCTATGTTGTCCTGGAGAGCTTGCAGAGCACTGGGGAAAGGCAGGCAGAGAATTCCCTGCTAGCACCTTCTCTGTGCCTGGGAAGCAGAAGTGTTCACATTGCTTCGCAAGAATCGCTTTTGTGCAGAAAACACTAACACTTGTTCAGAACGAAAGAAAGCACAGAGCCCCAGATTCTATGTTGTCCTGGAGAGCTTGCAGAGCACTGGGGAAAGGCAGGCAGAGAATTCCCTGATAGCAACTTCTCTGTGCCTGGGAAGCAGAAGTGTTCACATTGCTTCGCAAGAATCGCTTTTGTGCAGAAAACAGTAACAGTTGTTCAGAACGAAAGAAAGCACAGAGCCCCAGATTCTATGTTGTCCTGGAGAGCTTGCAGAGCAATGGGGAAAGGCAGGCAGAGAATTCCCTGATAGCACCTTCTCTGTGCCTGTTCACATTGCTTCGCAGAATCGCTTTTGTGCAGAAAACAGTAACACTTGTTCAGAAGGAAAGAAAGCACAGAGCCCCAGATTCTATGTTGTCCTGGAGAGATTGCAGAGCACTGGGGAAAGGCAGGCAGAGAATTCCTTGCTAGCACCTTCTCTGTGCCTGGGAAGCAGAAGTGTTCACATTGCTTCGCAAGAATCGCTTTTGTGCAGAAAACAGTAACACTTGTTCAGAAGGAAAGAAAGCACAGAGCCCCAGATTTTATGTTGTCCTGGAGAGCTTGCAGAGCACTGGGGAAAGGCAGGCAGAGAATTCCCTGATAGCACCTTCTCTGTGCCTGTTCACATTGCTTCGCAGAATCGCTTTTCTGCAGAAAACAGTAACACTTGTTCAGAAGGAAAGAAAGCACAGAGCCCCAGATTTTATGTTGTCCTGGAGAGCTTGCAGAGCACTGGGGAAAGGCAGGCAGAGAATTCCTTGCTAGCACCTTCTCTGTGCCTGGGAAGCAGAAGTGTTCACATTGCTTCGCAAGAATCGCTTTTGTGCAGAAAACACTAACACTTGTTCAGAACGAAAGAAAGCACAGAGCCCCAGATTCTATGTTGTCCTGGAGAGCTTGCAGAGCACTGGGGAAAGGCAGGCAGAGAATTCCCTGATAGCACCTTCTCTGTGCCTGTTCACATTGCTTCGCAGAATCGCTTTTGTGCAGAAAACAGTAACACTTGTTCAGAAGGAAAGAAAGCACAGAGCCCCATATTCTATGTTGTCCTGGAGAGCTTGCAGAGCACTGGGGAAAGGCAGGCAGAGAATTCCCTGATAGCACCTTCTCTGTGCCTGGGAAGCAGAAGTGTTCACATTGCTTCGCAAGAATCGCTTTTGTGCAGAAAACAGTAACACTTGTTCAGAACGAAAGAAAGCACAGAGCCCCAGATTTTATGTTGTCCTGGAGAGCTTGCAGAGCACTGGGGAAAGGCAGGCAGAGAATTCCCTGCTAGCACCTTCTCTGTGCCTGGGAAGCAGAAGTGTTCACATTGCTTCGCAAGAATCGCTTTTGTGCAGAAAACAGTAACACTTGTTCAGAAGGAAAGAAAGCACAGAGCCCCAGATTTTATGTTGTCCTGGAGAGCTTGCAGAGCACTGGGGAAAGGCAGGCAGAGAATTCCCTGCTAGCACCTTCTCTGTGCCTGTTCACATTGCTTCACAGAATCGCTTTTGTGCAGAAAACACTAACACTTGTTCAGAAGGAAAGAAAGCACAGAGCCCCAGATTTTATGTTGTCCTGGAGAGCTTGCAGAGCACTGGGGAAAGGCAGGAAGAGAATTCCTTGCTAGCACCTTCTCTGTGCCTCGGAAGCAGAAGTGTTCACATTGCTTCGCAGAATCGCTTTTGTGCAGAAAACAGTAACACTTGTTCAGAAGGAAAGAAAGCACAGAGCCCCAGATTTTATGTTGTCCTGGAGAGCTTGCAGAGCACTGGGGAAAGGCAGGCAGAGAATTCCTTGCTAGCACCTTCTCTGTGCCTGGGAAGCAGAAGTGTTCACATTGCTTCGCAAGAATCGCTTTTGTGCAGAAAACAGTAACACTTGTTCAGAAGGAAAGAAAGCACAGAGCCCCAGATTTTATGTTGCCCTGGAGAGCTTGCAGAGCACTGGGGAAAGGCAGGCAGAGAATTCCCTGCAAGCACCTTCTCTGTGCCTGGGAAGCAGAAGTGTTCACATTGCTTCGCAGAATCGCTTTTGTGCAGAAAACAGTAACACTTGTTCAGAAGGAAAGAAAGCACAGAGCCCCAGATTCTATGTTGTCCTGGAGAGCTTGCAGAGCACTGGGGAAAGGCAGGCAGAGAATTCCCTGATAGCACCTTCTCTGTGCCTGTTCACATTGCTTCGCAGAATCGATTTTGTGCAGAAAACATTAACACTTGTTCAGAACGAAAGAAAGCACAGAGCCCCAGATTCTATGTTGTCCTGGAGAGCTTGCAGAGCACTGGGGAAAGGCAGGCAGAGAATTCCCTGCTAGCACCTTCTCTGTGCCTGGGAAGCAGAAGTGTTCACATTGCTTCGCAAGAATCGCTTTTGTGCAGAAAACAGTAACACTTGTTCAGAACGAAAGAAAGCACAGAGCCCCAGATTCTATGTTGTCCTGGAGAGCTTGCAGAGCACTGGGGAAAGGCAGGCAGAGAATTCCCTGCTAGCACCTTCTCTGTGCCTGTTCACATTGCTTCGCAGAATCGCTTTTGTGCAGAAAACAGTAACACTTGTTCAGAAGGAAAGAAAGCACAGAGCCCCAGATTCTATGTTGTCCTGGAGAGCTTGCAGAGCACTGGGGAAAGGCAGGCAGAGAATTCCTTGCTAGCACCTTCTCTGTGCCTGGGAAGCAGAAGTGTTCACATTGCTTCGCAAGAATCGCTTTTGTGCAGAAAACAGTAACACTTGTTCAGAAGGAAAGAAAGCACAGAGCCCCAGATTTTATGTTGTCCTGGAGAGATTGCAGAGCACTGGGGAAAGGCAGGCAGAGAATTCCCTGCTAGCACCTTCTCTGTGCCTGTTCACATTGCTTCGCAGAATCGCTTTTCTGCAGAAAACAGTAACACTTGTTCAGAAGGAAAGAAAGCACAGAGCCCCAGATTTTATGTTGTCCTGGAGAGCTTGCAGAGCACTGGGGAAAGGCAGGCAGAGAATTCCTTGCTAGCACCTTCTCTGTGCCTGGGAAGCAGAAGTGTTCACATTGCTTCGCAAGAATCGCTTTTGTGCAGAAAACACTAACACTTGTTCAGAACGAAAGAAAGCACAGAGCCCCAGATTCTATGTTGTCCTGGAGAGCTTGCAGAGCACTGGGGAAAGGCAGGCAGAGAATTCCCTGATAGCACCTTCTCTGTGCCTGTTCACATTGCTTCGCAGAATTGCTTTTGTGCAGAAAACAGTAACACTTGTTCAGAAGGAAAGAAAGCACAGAGCCCCAGATTTTATGTTGTCCTGGAGAGCTTGCAGAGCACTGGGGAAAGGCAGGCAGAGAATTCCCTGATAGCACCTTCTCTGTGCCTGGGAAGCAGAAGTGTTCACATTGCTTCGCAAGAATCGCTTTTGTGCAGAAAACAGTAACACTTGTTCAGAACGAAAGAAAGCACAGAGCCCCAGATTTTATGTTGCCCTGGAGAGCTTGCAGAGCACTGGGGAAAGGCAGGCAGAGAATTCCCTGCTAGCACCTTCTCTGTGCCTGGGAAGCAGAAGTGTTCACATTGCTTCGCAAGAATCGCTTTTGTGCAGAAAACAGTAACACTTGTTCAGAAGGAAAGAAAGCACAGAGCCCCAGATTTTATGTTGTCCTGGAGAGCTTGCAGAGCACTGGGGAAAGGCAGGCAGAGAATTCCCTGATAGCACCTTCTCTGTGCCTGTTCACATTGCTTCACAGAATCGCTTTTGTGCAGAAAACACTAACACTTGTTCAGAAGGAAAGAAAGCACAGAGCCCCAGATTTTATGTTGTCCTGGAGAGCTTGCAGAGCACTGGGGAAAGGCAGGAAGAGAATTCCTTGCTAGCACCTTCTCTGTGCCTGGGAAGCAGAAGTGTTCACATTGCTTCGCAAGAATCGCTTTTGTGCAGAAAACAGTAACACTTGTTCAGAAGGAAAGAAAGCACAGAGCCCCAGATTTTATGTTGTCCTGGAGAGCTTGCAGAGCACTGGGGAAAGGCAGGCAGAGAATTCCTTGCTAGCACCTTCTCTGTGCCTGGGAAGCAGAAGTGTTCACATTGCTTCGCAAGAATCGCTTTTGTGCAGAAAACAGTAACACTTGTTCAGAAGGAAAGAAAGCACAGAGCCCCAGATTTTATGTTGTCCTGGAGAGATTGCAGAGCACTGGGGAAAGGCAGGCAGAGAATTCCCTGCTAGCACCTTCTCTGTGCCTGGGAAGCAGAAGTGTTCACATTGCTTCGCAAGAATCGCTTTTGTGCAGAAAACAGTAACAGTTGTTCAGAACGAAAGAAAGCACAGAGCCCCAGATTCTATGTTGTCCTGGAGAGCTTGCAGAGCACTGGGGAAAGGCAGGCAGAGAATTCCCTGATAGCAACTTCTCTGTGCCTGGGAAGCAGAAGTGTTCACATTGCTTCGCAAGAATCGCTTTTGTGCAGAAAACAGTAACACTTGTTCAGAAGGAAAGAAAGCACAGAGCCCCAGATTTTATGTTGCCCTGGAGAGCTTGCAGAGCACTGGGGAAAGGCAGGCAGAGAATTCCCTGCTAGCACCTTCTCTGTGCCTGGGAAGCAGAAGTGTTCACATTGCTTCGCAAGAATCGCTTTTGTGCAGAAAACAGTAACAGTTGTTCAGAACGAAAGAAAGCACAGAGCCCCAGATTCTATGTTGTCCTGGAGAGCTTGCAGAGCACTGGGGAAAGGCAGGCAGAGAATTCCCTGATAGCACCTTCTCTGTGCCTGTTCACATTGCTTCGCAGAATCGCTTTTGTGCAGAAAACAGTAACACTTGTTCAGAACGAAAGAAAGCACAGAGCCCCAGATTCTATGTTGTCCTGGAGAGATTGCAGAGCACTGGGGAAAGGCAGGCAGAGAATTCCTTGCTAGCACCTTCTCTGTGCCTGGGAAGCAGAAGTGTTCACATTGCTTCGCAAGAATCGCTTTTGTGCAGAAAACAGTAACACTTGTTCAGAAGGAAAGAAAGCACAGAGCCCCAGATTTTATGTTGTCCTGGAGAGATTGCAGAGCACTGGGGAAAGGCAGGCAGAGAATTCCCTGATAGCACCTTCTCTGTGCCTGTTCACATTGCTTCGCAGAATCGCTTTTCTGCAGAAAACAGTAACACTTGTTCAGAAGGAAAGAAAGCACAGAGCCCCAGATTTTATGTTGTCCTGGAGAGCTTGCAGAGCACTGGGGAAAGGCAGGCAGAGAATTCCTTGCTAGCACCTTCTCTGTGCCTGGGAAGCAGAAGTGTTCACATTGCTTCGCAAGAATCGCTTTTGTGCAGAAAACACTAACACTTGTTCAGAACGAAAGAAAGCACAGAGCCCCAGATTCTATGTTGTCCTGGAGAGCTTGCAGAGCACTGGGGAAAGGCAGGCAGAGAATTCCCTGCAAGCACCTTCTCTGTGCCTGGGAAGCAGAAGTGTTCACATTGCTTCGCAGAATCGCTTTTGTGCAGAAAACAGTAACACTTGTTCAGAAGGAAAGAAAGCACAGAGCCCCAGATTCTATGTTGTCCTGGAGAGCTTGCAGAGCACTGGGGAAAGGCAGGCAGAGAATTCCCTGATAGCACCTTCTCTGTGCCTGTTCACATTGCTTCGCAGAATCGCTTTTGTGCAGAAAACATTAACACTTGTTCAGAACGAAAGAAAGCACAGAGCCCCAGATTCTATGTTGTCCTGGAGAGCTTGCAGAGCACTGGGGAAAGGCAGGCAGAGAATTCCCTGCTAGCACCTTCTCTGTGCCTGGGAAGCAGAAGTGTTCACATTGCTTCGCAAGAATCGCTTTTGTGCAGAAAACAGTAACACTTGTTCAGAACGAAAGAAAGCACAGAGCCCCAGATTCTATGTTGTCCTGGAGAGCTTGCAGAGCACTGGGGAAAGGCAGGCAGAGAATTCCCTGATAGCACCTTCTCTGTGCCTGTTCACATTGCTTCGCAGAATCGCTTTTGTGCAGAAAACAGTAACACTTGTTCAGAAGGAAAGAAAGCACAGAGCCCCAGATTCTATGTTGTCCTGGAGAGCTTGCAGAGCACTGGGGAAAGGCAGGCAGAGAATTCCTTGCTAGCACCTTCTCTGTGCCTGGGAAGCAGAAGTGTTCACATTGCTTCGCAAGAATCGCTTTTGTGCAGAAAACACTAACACTTGTTCAGAACGAAAGAAAGCACAGAGCCCCAGATTCTATGTTGTCCTGGAGAGCTTGCAGAGCACTGGGGAAAGGCAGGCAGAGAATTCCCTGATAGCACCTTCTCTGTGCCTGTTCACATTGCTTCGCAGAATCGCTTTTGTGCAGAAAACAGTAACACTTGTTCAGAAGGAAAGAAAGCACAGAGCCCCAGATTTTATGTTGTCCTGGAGAGCTTGCAGAGCACTGGGGAAAGGCAGGCAGAGAATTCCCTGATAGCACCTTCTCTGTGCCTGGGAAGCAGAAGTGTTCACATTGCTTCGCAAGAATCGCTTTTGTGCAGAAAACAGTAACACTTGTTCAGAACGAAAGAAAGCACAGAGCCCCAGATTTTATGTTGTCCTGGAGAGCTTGCAGAGCACTGGGGAAAGGCAGGCAGAGAATTCCCTGCTAGCACCTTCTCTGTGCCTGGGAAGCAGAAGTGTTCACATTGCTTCGCAAGAATCGCTTTTGTGCAGAAAACACTAACACTTGTTCAGAAGGAAAGAAAGCACAGAGCCCCAGATTTTATGTTGTCCTGGAGAGCTTGCAGAGCACTGGGGAAAGGCAGGCAGAGAATTCCCTGCTAGCACCTTCTCTGTGCCTGTTCACATTGCTTCACAGAATCGCTTTTGTGCAGAAAACACTAACACTTGTTCAGAAGGAAAGAAAGCACAGAGCCCCAGATTTTATGTTGTCCTGGAGAGCTTGCAGAGCACTGGGGAAAGGCAGGAAGAGAATTCCTTGCTAGCACCTTCTCTGTGCCTGGGAAGCAGAAGTGTTCACATTGCTTCGCAAGAATCGCTTTTGTGCAGAAAACAGTAACACTTGTTCAGAAGGAAAGAAAGCACAGAGCCCCAGATTTTATGTTGTCCTGGAGAGCTTGCAGAGCACTGGGGAAAGGCAGGCAGAGAATTCCTTGCTAGCACCTTCTCTGTGCCTGGGAAGCAGAAGTGTTCACATTGCTTCGCAAGAATCGCTTTTGTGCAGAAAACAGTAACACTTGTTCAGAAGGAAAGAAAGCACAGAGCCCCAGATTTTATGTTGTCCTGGAGAGATTGCAGAGCACTGGGGAAAGGCAGGCAGAGAATTCCCTGCTAGCACCTTCTCTGTGCCTGGGAAGCAGAAGTGTTCACATTGCTTCGCAAGAATCGCTTTTGTGCAGAAAACAGTAACAGTTGTTCAGAACGAAAGAAAGCACAGAGCCCCAGATTCTATGTTGTCCTGGAGAGCTTGCAGAGCACTGGGGAAAGGCAGGCAGAGAATTCCCTGATAGCAACTTCTCTGTGCCTGGGAAGCAGAAGTGTTCACATTGCTTCGCAAGAATCGCTTTTGTGCAGAAAACAGTAACACTTGTTCAGAAGGAAAGAAAGCACAGAGCCCCAGATTTTATGTTGCCCTGGAGAGCTTGCAGAGCACTGGGGAAAGGCAGGCAGAGAATTCCCTGCTAGCACCTTCTCTGTGCCTGGGAAGCAGAAGTGTTCACATTGCTTCGCAGAATCGCTTTTGTGCAGAAAACAGTAACACTTGTTCAGAAGGAAAGAAAGCACAGAGCCCCAGATTCTATGTTGTCCTGGAGAGCTTGCAGAGCACTGGGGAAAGGCAGGCAGAGAATTCCCTGATAGCACCTTCTCTGTGCCTGTTCACATTGCTTCGCAGAATCGCTTTTGTGCAGAAAACATTAACACTTGTTCAGAACGAAAGAAAGCACAGAGCCCCAGATTCTATGTTGTCCTGGAGAGCTTGCAGAGCACTGGGGAAAGGCAGGCAGAGAATTCCCTGCTAGCACCTTCTCTGTGCCTGGGAAGCAGAAGTGTTCACATTGCTTCGCAAGAATCGCTTTTGTGCAGAAAACAGTAACAGTTGTTCAGAACGAAAGAAAGCACAGAGCCCCAGATTCTATGTTGTCCTGGAGAGCTTGCAGAGCACTGGGGAAAGGCAGGCAGAGAATTCCCTGATAGCACCTTCTCTGTGCCTGTTCACATTGCTTCGCAGAATCGCTTTTGTGCAGAAAACAGTAACACTTGTTCAGAACGAAAGAAAGCACAGAGCCCCAGATTCTATGTTGTCCTGGAGAGATTGCAGAGCACTGGGGAAAGGCAGGCAGAGAATTCCTTGCTAGCACCTTCTCTGTGCCTGGGAAGCAGAAGTGTTCACATTGCTTCGCAAGAATCGCTTTTGTGCAGAAAACAGTAACACTTGTTCAGAAGGAAAGAAAGCACAGAGCCCCAGATTTTATGTTGTCCTGGAGAGATTGCAGAGCACTGGGGAAAGGCAGGCAGAGAATTCCCTGATAGCACCTTCTCTGTGCCTGTTCACATTGCTTCGCAGAATCGCTTTTGTGCAGAAAACAGTAACACTTGTTCAGAAGGAAAGAAAGCACAGAGCCCCAGATTTTATGTTGTCCTGGAGAGCTTGCAGAGCACTGGGGAAAGGCAGGCAGAGAATTCCTTGCTAGCACCTTCTCTGTGCCTGGGAAGCAGAAGTGTTCACATTGCTTCGCAAGAATCGCTTTTGTGCAGAAAACACTAACACTTGTTCAGAACGAAAGAAAGCACAGAGCCCCAGATTCTATGTTGTCCTGGAGAGCTTGCAGAGCACTGGGGAAAGGCAGGCAGAGAATTCCCTGCTAGCACCTTCTCTGTGCCTGGGAACCAAGTGTTCACATTGCTTCGCAAGAATCGCTTTTGTGCAGAAAACAGTAACACTTGTTCAGAAGGAAAGAAAGCACAGAGCCCCAGATTTTATGTTGTCCTGGAGAGCTTGCAGAGCACTGGGGAAAGGCAGGCAGAGAATTCCCTGCTAGCACCTTCTCTGTGCCTGTTCACATTGCTTCACAGAATCGCTTTTGTGCAGAAAACAGTAACACTTGTTCAGAACGAAAGAAAGCACAGAGCCCCAGATTCTATGTTGTCCTGGAGAGCTTGCAGAGCACTGGGGAAAGGCAGGCAGAGAATTCCTTGCTAGCACCTTCTCTGTGCCTGGGAAGCAGAAGTGTTCACATTGCTTCGCAAGAATCGCTTTTGTGCAGAAAACAGTAACACTTGTTCAGAAGGAAAGAAAGCACAGAGCCCCAGATTTTATGTTGTCCTGGAGAACTTGCAGAGCACTGGGGAAAGGCAGGCAGAGAATTCCTTGCTAGCACCTTCTCTGTGCCTGGGAAGCAGAAGTGTTCACATTGCCTCGCAGAATCGCTTTTGTGCAGAAAACAGTAACACTTGTTCAGAAGGAAAGAAAGCACAGAGCCCCAGATTTTATGTTGCCCTGGAGAGCTTGCAGAGCACTGGGGAAAGGCAGGCAGAGAATTCCCTGATAGCACCTTCTCTGTGCCTGTTCACATTGCTTCGCAGAATCGCTTTTGTGCAGAAAACAGTAACACTTGTTCAGAAGGAAAGAAAGCACAGAGCCCCAGATTTTATGTTGTCCTGGAGAGCTTGCAGAGCACTGGGGAAAGGCAGGCAGAGAATTCCTTGCTAGCACCTTCTCTGTGCCTGTGAAGCAGAAGTGTTCCCATTGCTTCGCAGAATCGCTTTTGTGCAGAAAACAGTAACACTTGTTCAGAAGGAAAGAAAGCACAGAGCCCCAGATTTTATGTTGTCCTGGAGAGCTTGCAGAGCACTGGGGAAAGGCAGGCAGAGAATTCCTTGCTAGCACCTTCTCTGTGCCTGGGAAGCAGAAGTGTTCACATTGCTTCGCAAGAATCGCTTTTGTGCAGAAAACAGTAACACTTGTTCAGAAGGAAAGAAAGCACAGAGCCCCAGATTCTATGTTGTCCTGGAGAGCTTGCAGAGCACTGGGGAAAGGCAGGCAGAGAATTCCCTGCTAGCACCTTCTCTGTGCCTGTTCACATTGCTTCGCAAGAATCGCTTTTGTGCAGAAAACAGTAACACTTGTTCAGAACAAAAGAAAGCACAGAGCCCCAGATTCTATGTTGTCCTGGAGAGCTGGCAGAGCACTGGGGAAAGGCAGGCAGAGAATTCCCTGCTAGCACCTTCTCTGTGCCTGGGAAGCAGAAGTGTTCACATTGCTTCGCAAGAATCGCTTTTGTGCAGAAAACAGTAACAGTTGTTCAGAACGAAAGAAAGCACAGAGCCCCAGATTCTATGTTGTCCTGGAGAGCTTGCAGAGCACTGGGGAAAGGCAGGCAGAGAATTCTCTGATAGCACCTTCTCTGTGCCTGGGAAGCAGAAGTGTTCACATTGCTTCGCAAGAATCGCTTTTGTGCAGAAAACAGTAGCACTTGTTCAGAAAGAAAGAAAGCACAGAGCCCCAGATTTTATGTTGTCCTGGAGAGCTTGCAGAGCACTGGGGAAAGGCAGGCAGAGAATTCCCTGATAGCACCTTCTCTGTGCCTGGGAAGCAGAAGTGTTCACATTGCTTCGCAAGAATCGCTTTTGTGCAGAAAACAGTAACACTTGTTCAGAAGGAAAGAAAGCACAGAGCCCCAGATTTTATGTTGCCCTGGAGAGCTTGCAGAGTACTGGGGAAAGGCAGGCAGAGAATTCCCTGCAAGCACCTTCTCTGTGCCTGGGAAGCAGAAGTGTTCACATTGCTTCGCAGAATCGCTTTTGTGCAGAAAACAGTAACACTTGTTCAGAAGGAAAGAAAGCACAGAGCCCCAGATTTTATGTTGCCCTGGAGAGCTTGCAGAGCACTGGGGAAAGGCAGGCAGAGAATTCCCTGATAGCACCTTCTCTGTGCCTGTTCACATTGCTTCGCAGAATCGCTTTTGTGCAGAAAACAGTAACACTTGTTCAGAAGGAAAGAAAGCACAGAGCCCCAGATTTTATGTTGTCCTGGAGAGCTTGCAGAGCACTGGGGAAAGGCAGGCAGAGAATTCCTTGCTAGCACCTTCTCTGTGCCTGTGAAGCAGAAGTGTTCACATTGCTTCGCAGAATCGCTTTTGTGCAGAAAACAGTAACACTTGTTCAGAAGGAAAGAAAGCACAGAGCCCCAGATTTTATGTTGTCCTGGAGAGCTTGCAGAGCACTGGGGAAAGGCAGGCAGAGAATTCCTTGCTAGCACCTTCTCTGTGCCTGGGAAGCAGAAGTGTTCACATTGCTTCGCAAGAATCGCTTTTGTGCAGAAAACAGTAACACTTGTTCAGAAGGAAAGAAAGCACAGAGCCCCAGATTCTATGTTGTCCTGGAGAGCTTGCAGAGCACTGGGGAAAGGCAGGCAGAGAATTCCCTGCTAGCACCTTCTCTGTGCCTGTTCACATTGCTTCGCAAGAATCGCTTTTGTGCAGAAAACAGTAACACTTGTTCAGAACAAAAGAAAGCACAGAGCCCCAGATTCTATGTTGTCCTGGAGAGCTGGCAGAGCACTGGGGAAAGGCAGGCAGAGAATTCCCTGCTAGCACCTTCTCTGTGCCTGGGAAGCAGAAGTGTTCACATTGCTTCGCAAGAATCGCTTTTGTGCAGAAAACAGTAACAGTTGTTCAGAACGAAAGAAAGCACAGAGCCCCAGATTCTATGTTGTCCTGGAGAGCTTGCAGAGCACTGGGGAAAGGCAGGCAGAGAATTCTCTGATAGCACCTTCTCTGTGCCTGGGAAGCAGAAGTGTTCACATTGCTTCGCAAGAATCGCTTTTGTGCAGAAAACAGTAACACTTGTTCAGAAAGAAAGAAAGCACAGAGCCCCAGATTTTATGTTGTCCTGGAGAGCTTGCAGAGCACTGGGGAAAGGCAGGCAGAGAATTCCCTGATAGCACCTTCTCTGTGCCTGGGAAGCAGAAGTGTTCACATTGCTTCGCAAGAATCGCTTTTGTGCAGAAAACAGTAACACTTGTTCAGAAGGAAAGAAAGCACAGAGCCCCAGATTTTATGTTGCCCTGGAGAGCTTGCAGAGTACTGGGGAAAGGCAGGCAGAGAATTCCCTGCAAGCACCTTCTCTGTGCCTGGGAAGCAGAAGTGTTCACATTGCTTCGCAGAATCGCTTTTGTGCAGAAAACAGTAACACTTGTTCAGAAGGAAAGAAAGCACAGAGCCCCAGATTTTATGTTGCCCTGGAGAGCTTGCAGAGCACTGGGGAAAGGCAGGCAGAGAATTCCCTGATAGCACCTTCTCTGTGCCTGTTCACATTGCTTCGCAGAATCGCTTTTGTGCAGAAAACAGTAACACTTGTTCAGAAGGAAAGAAAGCACAGAGCCCCAGATTTTATGTTGTCCTGGAGAGCTTGCAGAGCACTGGGGAAAGGCAGGCAGAGAATTCCTTGCTAGCACCTTCTCTGTGCCTGTGAAGCAGAAGTGTTCACATTGCTTCGCAGAATCGCTTTTGTGCAGAAAACAGTAACACTTGTTCAGAAGGAAAGAAAGCACAGAGCCCCAGATTTTATGTTGTCCTGGAGAGCTTGCAGAGCACTGGGGAAAGGCAGGCAGAGAATTCCTTGCTAGCACCTTCTCTGTGCCTGGGAAGCAGAAGTGTTCACATTGCTTCGCAAGAATCGCTTTTGTGCAGAAAACAGTAACACTTGTTCAGAAGGAAAGAAAGCACAGAGCCCCAGATTCTATGTTGTCCTGGAGAGCTTGCAGAGCACTGGGGAAAGGCAGGCAGAGAATTCCCTGCTAGCACCTTCTCTGTGCCTGTTCACATTGCTTCGCAAGAATCGCTTTTGTGCAGAAAACAGTAACACTTGTTCAGAACAAAAGAAAGCACAGAGCCCCAGATTCTATGTTGTCCTGGAGAGCTGGCAGAGCACTGGGGAAAGGCAGGCAGAGAATTCCCTGCTAGCACCTTCTCTGTGCCTGGGAAGCAGAAGTGTTCACATTGCTTCGCAAGAATCGCTTTTGTGCAGAAAACAGTAACAGTTGTTCAGAACGAAAGAAAGCACAGAGCCCCAGATTCTATGTTGTCCTGGAGAGCTTGCAGAGCACTGGGGAAAGGCAGGCAGAGAATTCTCTGATAGCACCTTCTCTGTGCCTGGGAAGCAGAAGTGTTCACATTGCTTCGCAAGAATCGCTTTTGTGCAGAAAACAGTAACACTTGTTCAGAAAGAAAGAAAGCACAGAGCCCCAGATTTTATGTTGTCCTGGAGAGCTTGCAGAGCACTGGGGAAAGGCAGGCAGAGAATTCCCTGATAGCACCTTCTCTGTGCCTGGGAAGCAGAAGTGTTCACATTGCTTCGCAAGAATCGCTTTTGTGCAGAAAACAGTAACACTTGTTCAGAAGGAAAGAAAGCACAGAGCCCCAGATTTTATGTTGCCCTGGAGAGCTTGCAGAGTACTGGGGAAAGGCAGGCAGAGAATTCCCTGCAAGCACCTTCTCTGTGCCTGGGAAGCAGAAGTGTTCACATTGCTTCGCAGAATCGCTTTTGTGCAGAAAACAGTAACACTTGTTCAGAAGGAAAGAAAGCACAGAGCCCCAGATTCTATGTTGTCCTGGAGAGCTTGCAGAGCACTGGGGAAAGGCAGGAAGAGAATTCCTTGCTAGCACCTTCTCTGTGCCTGGGAAGCAGAAGTGTTCACATTGCTTCGCAAGAATCGCTTTTGTGCAGAAAACACTAACACTTGTTCAGAAGGAAAGAAAGCACAGAGCCCCAGATTTTATGTTGTCCTGGAGAGCTTGCAGAGCACTGGGGAAAGGCAGGCAGAGAATTCCCTGCTAGCACCTTCTCTGTGCCTGTTCACATTACTTCGCAGAATCGCTTTTGTGCAGAAAACAGTAACACTTGTTCAGAACGAAAGAAAGCACAGAGCCCAAGATTCTATGTTGTCCTGGAGAGCTTGCAGAGCACTGGGGAAAGGCAGGCAGAGAATTCCTTGCTAGCACCTTCTCTGTGCCTGGGAAGCAGAAGTGTTCACATTGCTTCGCAAGAATCGCTTTTCTGCAGAAAACAGTAACACTTGTTCAGAAGGAAAGAAAGCACAGAGCCCCAGATTTTATGTTGTCCTGGAGAGCTTGCAGAGCACTGGGGAAAGGCAGGCAGAGAATTCCTTGCTAGCACCTTCTCTGTGCCTGGGAAGCAGAAGTGTTCACATTGCTTCGCAGAATCGCTTTTGTGCAGAAAACAGTAACACTTGTTCAGAAGGAAAGAAAGCACAGAGCCCCAGATTTTATGTTGCCCTGGAGAACTTGCAGAGCACTGGGGAAAGGCAGGCAGAGAATTCCCTGATAGCACCTTCTCTGTGCCTGTTCACATTGCTTCGCAGAATCGCTTTTGTGCAGAAAACAGTAACACTTGTTCAGAAGGAAAGAAAGCACAGAGCCCCAGATTTTATGTTGTCCTGGAGAGCTTGCAGAGCACTGGGGAAAGGCAGGCAGAGAATTCTCTGATAGCACCTTCTCTGTGCCTGTTCACATTGCTTCGCAGAATCGCTTTTGTGCAGAAAACAGTAACACTTGTTCAGAAGGAAAGAAAGCACAGAGCCCCAGATTCTATGTTGTCCTGGAGAGCTTGCAGAGCACTGGGGAAAGGCAGGCAGAGAATTCCCTGCTAGCACCTTCTCTGTGCCTGTTCACATTGCTTCGCAGAATCGCTTTTGTGCAGAAAACAGTAACACTTGTTCAGAACGAAAGAAAGCACAGAGCCCCAGATTTTATGTTGTCCTGGAGAGATTGCAGAGCACTGGGGAAAGGCAGGCAGAGAATTCCTTGCTAGCACCTTCTCTGTGCCTGTGAAGCAGAAGTGTTCACATTGCTTCGCAGAATCGCTTTTGTGCAGAAAACAGTAACACTTGTTCAGAAGGAAAGAAAGCACAGAGCGCCAGATTTTATGTTGTCCTGGAGAGCTTGCAGAGCACTGGGGAAAGGCAGGCAGAGAATTCCTTGCTAGCACCTTCTCTGTGCCTGGGAAGCAGAAGTGTTCACATTGCTTCGCAAGAATCGCTTTTGTGCAGAAAACAGTAACACTTGTTCAGAACGAAAGAAAGCACAGAGCCCCAGATTTTATGTTGTCCTGGAGAGCTTGCAGAGCACTGGGGAAAGGCAGGCAGAGAATTCCCTGATAGCACCTTCTCTGTGCCTGGGAAGCAGAAGTGTTCACATTGCTTCGCAGAATCGCTTTTGTGCAGAAAACAGTAACACTTGTTCAGAAGGAAAGAAAGCACAGAGCCCCAGATTCTATGTTGTTCTGGAGAGCTTGCAGAGCACTGGGGAAAGGCAGGCAGAGAATTCCCTGATAGCACCTTCTCTGTGCCTGTTCACATTGCTTCGCAGAATCGCTTTTGTGCAGAAAACAGTAACACTTGTTCAGAACGAAAGAAAGCACAGAGCCCCAGATTTTATGTTGTCCTGGAGAGCTTGCAGAGCACTGGGGAAAGGCAGGCAGAGAATTCCCTGATAGCACCTTCTCTGTGCCTGGGAAGCAGAAGTGTTCACATTGCTTCGCAGAATCGCTTTTGTGCAGAAAACAGTAACACTTGTTCAGAAGGAAAGAAAGCACAGAGCCCCAGATTCTATGTTGTCCTGGAGAGCTTGCAGAGCACTGGGGAAAGGCAGGCAGAGAATTCCCTGCTAGCACCTTCTCTGTGCCTGGGAAGCAGAAGTGTTCACATTGCTTCGCAAGAATCGCTTTTGTGCAGAAAACAGTAACAGTTGTTCAGAACGAAAGAAAGCACAGAGCCCCAGATTCTATGTTGTCCTGGAGAGCTTGCAGAGCACTGGGGAAAGGCAGGCAGAGAATTCCCTGATAGCACCTTCTCTGTGCCTGGGAACCAAGTGTTCACATTGCTTCGCAGAATCGCTTTTGTGCAGAAAACAGTAACACTTGTTCAGAAGGAAAGAAAGCACAGAGCCCCAGATTCTATGTTGTCCTGGAGAGATTGCAGAGCACTGGGGAAAGGCAGGCAGAGAATTCCTTGCTAGCACCTTCTCTGTGCCTGGGAAGCAGAAGTGTTCACATTGCTTCGCAAGAATCGCTTTTGTGCAGAAAACAGTAACACTTGTTCAGAAGGAAAGAAAGCACAGAGCCCCAGATTTTATGTTGTCCTGGAGAGATTGCAGAGCACTGGGGAAAGGCAGGCAGAGAATTCCCTGATAGCACCTTCTCTGTGCCTGTTCACATTGCTTCGCAGAATCGCTTTTCTGCAGAAAACAGTAACACTTGTTCAGAAGGAAAGAAAGCACAGAGCCCCAGATTTTATGTTGTCCTGGAGAGCTTGCAGAGCACTGGGGAAAGGCAGGCAGAGAATTCCTTGCTAGCACCTTCTCTGTGCCTGGGAAGCAGAAGTGTTCACATTGCTTCGCAAGAATCGCTTTTGTGCAGAAAACACTAACACTTGTTCAGAACGAAAGAAAGCACAGAGCCCCAGATTCTATGTTGTCCTGGAGAGCTTGCAGAGCACTGGGGAAAGGCAGGCAGAGAATTCCCTGCTAGCACCTTCTCTGTGCCTGTTCACATTGCTTCGCAGAATCGCTTTTGTGCAGAAAACACTAACACTTGTTCAGAACGAAAGAAAGCACAGAGCCCCAGATTCTATGTTGTCCTGGAGAGCTTGCAGAGCACTGGGGAAAGGCAGGCAGAGAATTCCCTGCTAGCACCTTCTCTGTGCCTGGGAACCAAGTGTTCACATTGCTTCGCAAGAATCGCTTTTGTGCAGAAAACAGTAACACTTGTTCAGAAGGAAAGAAAGCACAGAGCCCCAGATTCTATGTTGTCCTGGAGAGCTTGCAGAGCACTGGGGAAGGGCAGGCAGAGAATTCCCTGCTAGCACCTTCTCTGTGCCTGGGAAGCAGAAGTGTTCACATTGCTTCGCAGAATCGCTTTTGTGCAGAAAACAGTAACAGTTGTTCAGAACGAAAGAAAGCACAGAGCCCCAGATTCTATGTTGTCCTGGAGAGCTTGCAGAGCACTGGGGAAAGGCAGGCAGAGAATTCCCTGATAGCACCTTCTCTGTGCCTGTTCACATTGCTTCGCAGAATCGCTTTTGTGCAGAAAACAGTAACACTTGTTCAGAACGAAAGAAAGCACAGAGCCCCAGATTCTATGTTGTCCTGGAGAGCTTGCAGAGCACTGGGGAAAGGCAGGCAGAGAATTCCTTCCTAGCACCTTCTCTGTGCCTGGGAAGCAGAAGTGTTCACATTGCTTCGCAAGAATCGCTTTTGTGCAGAAAACAGTAACACTTGTTCAGAACGAAAGAAAGCACAGAGCCCCAGATTTTATGTTGTCCTGGAGAGCTTGCAGAGCACTGGGGAAAGGCAGGCAGAGAATTCCCTGCTAGCACCTTCTCTGTGCCTGGGAAGCAGAAGTGTTCACATTGCTTCGCAGAATCGCTTTTGTGCAGAAAACAGTAACACTTGTTCAGAACGAAAGAAAGCACAGAGCCCCAGATTCTATGTTGTCCTGGAGAGCTTGCAGAGCACTGGGGAAAGGCAGGCAGAGAATTCCTTGCTAGCACCTTCTCTGTGCCTGGGAAGCAGAAGTGTTCACATTGCTTCGCAAGAATCGCTTTTGTGCAGAAAACACTAACACTTGTTCAGAACGAAAGAAAGCACAGAGCCCCAGATTCTATGTTGTCCTGGAGAGCTTGCAGAGCACTGGGGAAAGGCAGGCAGAGAATTCCCTGCTAGCACCTTCTCTGTGCCTGGGAACCAAGTGTTCACATTGCTTCGCAAGAATCGCTTTTGTGCAGAAAACAGTAACACTTGTTCAGAAGGAAAGAAAGCACAGAGCCCCAGATTCTATGTTGTCCTGGAGAGCTTGCAGAGCACTGGGGAAGGGCAGGCAGAGAATTCCCTGCTAGCACCTTCTCTGTGCCTGGGAAGCAGAAGTGTTCACATTGCTTCGCAAGAATCGCTTTTGTGCAGAAAACAGTAACAGTTGTTCAGAACGAAAGAAAGCACAGAGCCCCAGATTCTATGTTGTCCTGGAGAGCTTGCAGAGCACTGGGGAAAGGCAGGCAGAGAATTCCCTGATAGCACCTTCTCTGTGCCTGTTCACATTGCTTCGCAGAATCGCTTTTGTGCAGAAAACAGTAACACTTGTTCAGAACGAAAGAAAGCACAGAGCCCCAGATTCTATGTTGTCCTGGAGAGCTTGCAGAGCACTGGGGAAAGGCAGGCAGAGAATTCCTTCCTAGCACCTTCTCTGTGCCTGGGAAGCAGAAGTGTTCACATTGCTTCGCAGAATCGCTTTTGTGCAGAAAACAGTAACACTTGTTCAGAAGGAAAGAAAGCACAGAGCCCCAGATTTTATGTTGTCCTGGAGAGATTGCAGAGCACTGGGGAAAGGCAGGCAGAGAATTCCCTGATAGCACCTTCTCTGTGCCTGTTCACATTGCTTCGCAGAATCGCTTTTGTGCAGAAAACAGTAACACTTGTTCAGAAGGAAAGAAAGCACAGAGCCCCAGATTTTATGTTGTCCTGGAGAGCTTGCAGAGCACTGGGGAAAGGCAGGCAGAGAATTCCTTGCTAGCACCTTCTCTGTGCCTGGGAAGCAGAAGTGTTCACATTGCTTCGCAGAATCGCTTTTCTGCAGAAAACAGTAACACTTGTTCAGAAGGAAAGAAAGCACAGAGCCCCAGATTCTATGTTGTCCTGGAGAGCTTGCAGAGCACTGGGGAAAGGCAGGCAGAGAATTCCCTGATAGCACCTTCTCTGTGCCTGGGAAGCAGAAGTGTTCACATTGCTTCGCAAGAATCGCTTTTCTGCAGAAAACAGTAACACTTGTTCAGAAGGAAAGAAAGCACAGAGCCCCAGATTTTATGTTGTCCTGGAGAGCTTGCAGAGCACTGGGGAAAGGCAGGCAGAGAATTCCCTGCTAGCACCTTCTCTGTGCCTGGGAAGCAGAAGTGTTCACATTGCTTCGCAGAATCGCTTTTGTGCAGAAAACAGTAACAGTTGTTCAGAACGAAAGAAAGCACAGAGCCCCAGATTCTATGTTGTCCTGGAGAGCTTGCAGAGCACTGGGGAAAGGCAGGCAGAGAATTCCTTGCTAGTACCTTCTCTGTCCCTGGGAAGCAGAAGTGTTCACATTGCTTCGCAGAATCGCTTTTGTGCAGAAAACAGTAACACTTGTTCAGAAGGAAAGAAAGCACAGAGCCCCAGATTTTATGTTGTCCTGGAGAGCTTGCAGAGCACTGGGGAAAGGCAGGCAGAGAATTCCCTGCTAGCACCTTCTCTGTGCCTGTTCACATTGCTTCGCAGAATTGCTTTTGTGCAGAAAACAGTAACACTTGTTCAGAACGAAAGAAAGCACAGAGCCCCAGATTCTATGTTGTCCTGGAGAGCTTGCAGAGCACTGGGGAAAGGCAGGCAGAGAATTCCCTGATAGCACCTTCTCTGTGCCTGGGAAGCAGAAGTGTTCACATTGCTTCGCAAGAATCGCTTTTGTGCAGAAAACAGTAACACTTGTTCAGAAGGAAAGAAAGCACAGAGCCCCAGATTTTATGTTGCCCTGGAGAGCTTGCAGAGCACTGGGGAAAGGCAGGCAGAGAATTCCCTGCTAGCACCTTCTCTGTGCCTGGGAAGCAAAAGTGTTCACATTGCTTCGCAGAATCGCTTTTGTGCAGAAAACAGTAACACTTGTTCAGAAGGAAAGAAAGCACAGAGCCCCAGATTCTATGTTGTCCTGGAGAGCTTGCAGAGCACTGGGGAAAGGCAAGCAGAGAATTCCCTGCTAGCACCTTCTCTGTGCCTGTTCACATTGCTTCGCAGAATCGCTTTTGTGCAGAAAACATTAACACTTGTTCAGAACGAAAGAAAGCACAGAGCCCCAGATTCTATGTTGTCCTGGAGAGCTTGCAGAGCACTGGGGAAAGGCAGGCAGAGAATTCCCTGCTAGCACCTTCTCTGTGCCTGGGAAGCAGAAGTGTTCACATTGCTTCGCAAGAATCGCTTTTGTGCAGAAAACAGTAACAGTTGTTCAGAACGAAAGAAAGCACAGAGCCCCAGATTCTATGTTGTCCTGGAGAGCTTGCAGAGCACTGGGGAAAGGCAGGCAGAGAATTCCCTGATAGCACCTTCTCTGTGCCTGTTCACATTGCTTCGCAAGAATCGCTTTTGTGCAGAAAACAGTAACACTTGTTCAGAACGAAAGAAAGCACAGAGCCCCAGATTCTATGTTGTCCTGGAGAGCTTGCAGAGCACTGGGGAAAGGCAGGCAGAGAATTCCTTGCTAGCACCTTCTCTGTGCCTGGGAAGCAGAAGTGTTCACATTGCTTCGCAGAATCGCTTTTCTGCAGAAAACAGTAACACTTGTTCAGAAGGAAAGAAAGCACAGAGCCCCAGATTTTATGTTGTCCTGGAGAGCTTGCAGAGCACTGGGGAAAGGCAGGCAGAGAATTCCCTGATAGCACCTTCTCTGTGCCTGGGAAGCAGAAGTGTTCACATTGCTTCGCAAGAATCGCTTTTGTGCAGAAAACAGTAACACTTGTTCAGAAGGAAAGAAAGCACAGAGCCCCAGATTTTATGTTGTCCTGGAGAGATTGCAGAGCACTGGGGAAAGGCAGGCAGAGAATTCCCTGATAGCACCTTCTCTGTGCCTGTTCACATTGCTTCGCAGAATCGCTTTTGTGCAGAAAACAGTAACACTTGTTCAGAAGGAAAGAAAGCACAGAGCCCCAGATTTTATGTTGTCCTGGAGAGCTTGCAGAGCACTGGGGAAAGGCAGGCAGAGAATTCCTTGCTAGCACCTTCTCTGTGCCTGGGAAGCAGAAGTGCTCACATTGCTTCGCAGAATCGCTTTTGTGCAGAAAACAGTAACACTTGTTCAGAAGGAAAGAAAGCACAGAGCCCCAGATTTTATGTTGTCCTGGAGAGCTTGCAGAGCACTGGGGAAAGGCAGGCAGAGAATTCCTTGCTAGTACCTTCTCTGTCCCTGGGAAGCAGAAGTGTTCACATTGCTTCGCAGAATCGCTTTTGTGCAGAAAACAGTAACACTTGTTCAGAAGGAAAGAAAGCACAGAGCCCCAGATTTTATGTTGTCCTGGAGAGCTTGCAGAGCACTGGGGAAAGGCAGGCAGAGAATTCCCTGCTAGCACCTTCTCTGTGCCTGTTCACATTGCTTCGCAGAATTGCTTTTGTGCAGAAAACAGTAACACTTGTTCAGAACGAAAGAAAGCACAGAGCCCCAGATTCTATGTTGTCCTGGAGAGCTTGCAGAGCACTGGGGAAAGGCAGGCAGAGAATTCCCTGATAGCACCTTCTCTGTGCCTGGGAAGCAGAAGTGTTCACATTGCTTCGCAAGAATCGCTTTTGTGCAGAAAACAGTAACACTTGTTCAGAAGGAAAGAAAGCACAGAGCCCCAGATTTTATGTTGCCCTGGAGAGCTTGCAGAGCACTGGGGAAAGGCAGGCAGAGAATTCCCTGCTAGCACCTTCTCTGTGCCTGGGAAGCAAAAGTGTTCACATTGCTTCGCAGAATCGCTTTTGTGCAGAAAACAGTAACACTTGTTCAGAAGGAAAGAAAGCACAGAGCCCCAGATTCTATGTTGTCCTGGAGAGCTTGCAGAGCACTGGGGAAAGGCAAGCAGAGAATTCCCTGCTAGCACCTTCTCTGTGCCTGTTCACATTGCTTCGCAGAATCGCTTTTGTGCAGAAAACATTAACACTTGTTCAGAACGAAAGAAAGCACAGAGCCCCAGATTCTATGTTGTCCTGGAGAGCTTGCAGAGCACTGGGGAAAGGCAGGCAGAGAATTCCCTGCTAGCACCTTCTCTGTGCCTGGGAAGCAGAAGTGTTCACATTGCTTCGCAAGAATCGCTTTTGTGCAGAAAACAGTAACAGTTGTTCAGAACGAAAGAAAGCACAGAGCCCCAGATTCTATGTTGTCCTGGAGAGCTTGCAGAGCACTGGGGAAAGGCAGGCAGAGAATTCCCTGATAGCACCTTCTCTGTGCCTGTTCACATTGCTTCGCAAGAATCGCTTTTGTGCAGAAAACAGTAACACTTGTTCAGAACGAAAGAAAGCACAGAGCCCCAGATTCTATGTTGTCCTGGAGAGCTTGCAGAGCACTGGGGAAAGGCAGGCAGAGAATTCCTTGCTAGCACCTTCTCTGTGCCTGGGAAGCAGAAGTGTTCACATTGCTTCGCAGAATCGCTTTTCTGCAGAAAACAGTAACACTTGTTCAGAAGGAAAGAAAGCACAGAGCCCCAGATTTTATGTTGTCCTGGAGAGCTTGCAGAGCACTGGGGAAAGGCAGGCAGAGAATTCCTTGCTAGCACCTTCTCTGTGCCTGGGAAGCAGAAGTGTTCACATTGCTTCGCAAGAATCGCTTTTGTGCAGAAAACAGTAACACTTGTTCAGAAGGAAAGAAAGCACAGAGCCCCAGATTTTATGTTGTCCTGGAGAGATTGCAGAGCACTGGGGAAAGGCAGGCAGAGAATTCCCTGATAGCACCTTCTCTGTGCCTGTTCACATTGCTTCGCAGAATCGCTTTTGTGCAGAAAACATTAACACTTGTTCAGAACGAAAGAAAGCACAGAGCCCCAGATTTTATGTTGTCCTGGAGAGCTTGCAGAGCACTGGGGAAAGGCAGGCAGAGAATTCCTTGCTAGCACCTTCTCTGTGCCTGGGAAGCAGAAGTGTTCACATTGCTTCGCAGAATCGCTTTTGTGCAGAAAACAGTAACACTTGTTCAGAAGGAAAGAAAGCACAGAGCCCCAGATTTTATGTTGTCCTGGAGAGCTTGCAGAGCACTGGGGAAAGGCAGGCAGAGAACTCCTTGCTAGCACCTTCTCTGTGCCTGGGAAGCAGAAGTGTTCACATTGCTTCGCAAGAATCTCTTTTGTGCAGAAAACACTAACACTTGTTCAGAACGAAAGAAAGCACAGAGCCCCAGATTCTATGTTGTACTGGAGAGCTTGCAGAGCACTGGGGAAAGGCAGGCAGAGAATTCCCTGCTAGCACCTTCTCTGTGCCTGGGAACCAAGTGTTCACATTGCTTCGCAAGAATCGCTTTTGTGCAGAAAACAGTAACACTTGTTCAGAAGGAAAGAAAGCACAGAGCCCCAGATTTTATGTTGTCCTGGAGAGCTTGCAGAGCACTGGGGAAAGGCAGGCAGAGAATTCCCTGCTAGCACCTTCTCTGTGCCTGTTCACATTGCTTCGCAGAATCGCTTTTGTGCAGAAAACACTAACACTTGTTCAGAACGAAAGAAAGCACAGAGCCCCAGATTTGATGTTGTCCTGGAGAGATTGCAGAGCACTGGGGAAAGGCAGGCAGAGAATTCCTTGCTAGCACCTTCTCTGTGCCTGGGAAGCAGAAGTGTTCACATTGCTTCGCAGAATCGCTTTTCTGCAGAAAACAGTAACACTTGTTCAGAAGGAAAGAAAGCACAGAGCCCCAGATTTTATGTTGTCCTGGAGAGCTTGCAGAGCACTGGGGAAAGGCAGGCAGAGAATTCCTTGCTAGCACCTTCTCTGTGCCTGGGAAGCAGAAGTGTTCACATTGCTTCGCAAGAATCGCTTTTGTGCAGAAAACAGTAACACTTGTTCAGAAGGAAAGAAAGCACAGAGCCCCAGATTTTATGTTGTCCTGGAGAGCTTGCAGAGCACTGGGGAAAGGCAGGCAGAGAATTCCCTGCTAGCACCTTCTCTGTGCCTGTTCACATTGCTTCGCAGAATCGCTTTTGTGCAGAAAACACTAACACTTGTTCAGAACGAAAGAAAGCACAGAGCCCCAGATTTGCTATTGTCCTGGAGAGCTTGCAGAGCACTGGGGAAAGGCAGGCAGAGAATTCCCTGATAGCACCTTGTCTGTGCCTGGGAAGCAAAAGTGTTCACATTGCTTCGCAGAATCGCTTTTGTGCAGAAAACAGTAACACTTGTTCAGAAGGAAAGAAAGCACAGAGCCCCAGATTCTATGTTGTCCTGGAGAGCTTGCAGAGCACTGGGGAAAGGCAGGCAGAGAATTCCCTGCTAGCACCTTCTCTGTGCCTGTTCACATTGCTTCGCAGAATCGCTTTTGTGCAGAAAACATTAACACTTGTTCAGAACGAAAGAAAGCACAGAGCCCCAGATTCTATGTTGTCCTGGAGAGCTTGCAGAGCACTGGGGAAAGGCAGGCAGAGAATTCCCTGCTAGCACCTTCTCTGTGCCTGGGAAGCAGAAGTGTTCACATTGCTTCGCAAGAATCGCTTTTGTGCAGAAAACAGTAACAGTTGTTCAGAACGAAAGAAAGCACAGAGCCCCAGATTCTATGTTGTCCTGGAGAGCTTGCAGAGCACTGGGGAAAGGCAGGCAGAGAATTCCCTGATAGCACCTTCTCTGTGCCTGTTCACAATTCTTCGCAGAATCGCTTTTGTGCAGAAAACAGTAACACTTGTTCAGAAGGAAAGAAAGCACAGAGCCCCAGATTCTATGTTGTCCTGGAGAGCTTGCAGAGCACTGGGGAAAGGCAGGCAGAGAATTCCCTGCTAGCACCTTCTCTGTGCCTGGGAAGCAGAAGTGTTCACATTGCTTCGCAAGAATCGCTTTTGTGCAGAAAACAGTAACAGTTGTTCAGAACGAAAGAAAGCACAGAGCCCCAGATTCTATGTTGTCCTGGAGAGCTTGCAGAGCACTGGGGAAAGGCAGGCAGAGAATTCCCTGATAGCACCTTCTCTGTGCCTGTTCACATTGCTTCGCAGAATCGCTTTTGTGCAGAAAACAGTAACACTTGTTCAGAACGAAAGAAAGCACAGAGCCCCAGATTCTATGTTGTCCTGGAGAGATTGCAGAGCACTGGGGAAAGGCAGGCAGAGAATTCCCTGATAGCACCTTCTCTGTGCCTGGGAAGCAGAAGTGTTCACATTGCTTCGCAGAATCGCTTTTCTGCAGAAAACAGTAACACTTGTTCAGAAGGAAAGAAAGCACAGAGCCCCAGATTTTATGTTGTCCTGGAGAGCTTGCAGAGCACTGGGGAAAGGCAGGCAGAGAATTCCTTGCTAGCACCTTCTCTGTGCCTGGGAAGCAGAAGTGTTCACATTGCTTCGCAAGAATCGCTTTTGTGCAGAAAACAGTAACACTTGTTCAGAAGGAAAGAAAGCACAGAGCCCCAGATTTTATGTTGTCCTGGAGAGATTGCAGAGCACTGGGGAAAGGCAGGCAGAGAATTCCCTGATAGCACCTTCTCTGTGCCTGTTCACATTGCTTCGCAGAATCGCTTTTGTGCAGAAAACATTAACACTTGTTCAGAACGAAAGAAAGCACAGAGCCCCAGATTTTATGTTGTCCTGGAGAGCTTGCAGAGCACTGGGGAAAGGCAGGCAGAGAATTCCTTGCTAGCACCTTCTCTGTGCCTGGGAAGCAGAAGTGTTCACATTGCTTCGCAGAATCGCTTTTGTGCAGAAAACAGTAACACTTGTTCAGAAGGAAAGAAAGCACAGAGCCCCAGATTTTATGTTGTCCTGGAGAGCTTGCAGAGCACTGGGGAAAGGCAGGCAGAGAACTCCTTGCTAGCACCTTCTCTGTGCCTGGGAAGCAGAAGTGTTCACATTGCTTCGCAAGAATCTCTTTTGTGCAGAAAACACTAACACTTGTTCAGAACGAAAGAAAGCACAGAGCCCCAGATTCTATGTTGTACTGGAGAGCTTGCAGAGCACTGGGGAAAGGCAGGCAGAGAATTCCCTGCTAGCACCTTCTCTGTGCCTGTTCACATTGCTTCGCAGAATCGCTTTTGTGCAGAAAACACTAACACTTGTTCAGAACGAAAGAAAGCACAGAGCCCCAGATTTGCTATTGTCCTGGAGAGCTTGCAGAGCACTGGGGAAAGGCAGGCAGAGAATTCCCTGCTAGCACCTTCTCTGTGCCTGGGAAGCAGAAGTGTTCACATTGCTTCGCAAGAATCGCTTTTGTGCAGAAAACAGTAACAGTTGTTCAGAACGAAAGAAAGCACAGAGCCCCAGATTCTATGTTGTCCTGGAGAGCTTGCAGAGCACTGGGGAAAGGCAGGCAGAGAATTCCCTGATAGCACCTTCTCTGTGCCTGGGAAGCAGAAGTGTTCACATTGCTTCGCAGAATCGCTTTTGTGCAGAAAACAGTAACACTTGTTCAGAAGGAAAGAAAGCACAGAGCCCCAGATTTTATGTTGTCGTGGAGAGCTTGCAGAGCACTGGGGAAAGGCAGGCAGAGAATTCCCTGATAGCACCTTCTCTGTGCCTGTTCACATTGCTTCGCAGAATCGCTTTTGTGCAGAAAACAGTAACACTTGTTCAGAAGGAAAGAAAGCACAGAGCCCCAGATTTTATGTTGTCCTGGAGAGCTTGCAGAGCACTGGGGAAAGGCAGGCAGAGAATTCCTTGCTAGCACCTTCTCTGTGCCTGGGAAGCAGAAGTGTTCACATTGCTTCGCAGAATCGCTTTTCTGCAGAAAACAGTAACACTTGTTCAGAAGGAAAGAAAGCACAGAGCCCCAGATTCTATGTTGTCCTGGAGAGCTTGCAGAGCACTGGGGAAAGGCAGGCAGAGAATTCCCTGATAGCACCTTCTCTGTGCCTGGGAAGCAGAAGTGTTCACATTGCTTCGCAAGAATCGCTTTTGTGCAGAAAACAGTAACACTTGTTCAGAAGGAAAGAAAGCACAGAGCCCCAGATTTTATGTTGCCCTGGAGAGCTTGCAGAGCACTGGGGAAAGGCAGGCAGAGAATTCCCTGCTAGCACCTTCTCTGTGCCTGGGAAGCAGAAGTGTTCACATTGCTTCGCAGAATCGCTTTTGTGCAGAAAACAGTAACACTTGTTCAGAACGAAAGAAAGCACAGAGCCCCAGATTCTATGTTGTCCTGGAGAGCTTGCAGAGCACTGGGGAAAGGCAGGCAGAGAATTCCTTGCTAGCACCTTCTCTGTGCCTGGGAAGCAGAAGTGTTCACATTGCTTCGCAAGAATCGCTTTTGTGCAGAAAACACTAACACTTGTTCAGAACGAAAGAAAGCACAGAGCCCCAGATTCTATGTTGTCCTGGAGAGCTTGCAGAGCACTGGGGAAAGGCAGGCAGAGAATTCCCTGCTAGCACCTTCTCTGTGCCTGTTCACATTGCTTCGCAGAAGCGCTTTTGTGCAGAAAACACTAACACTTGTTCAGAACGAAAGAAAGCACAGAGCCCCAGATTCTATGTTGTCCTGGAGAGCTTGCAGAGCACTGGGGAAAGGCAGGCAGAGAATTCCCTGCTAGCACCTTCTCTGTGCCTGGGAACCAAGTGTTCACATTGCTTCGCAAGAATCGCTTTTGTGCAGAAAACAGTAACACTTGTTCAGAAGGAAAGAAAGCACAGAGCCCCAGATTCTATGTTGTCCTGGAGAGCTTGCAGAGCACTGGGGAAGGGCAGGCAGAGAATTCCCTGCTAGCACCTTCTCTGTGCCTGGGAAGCAGAAGTGTTCACATTGCTTCGCAAGAATCGCTTTTGTGCAGAAAACAGTAACAGTTGTTCAGAACGAAAGAAAGCACAGAGCCCCAGATTCTATGTTGTCCTGGAGAGCTTGCAGAGCACTGGGGAAAGGCAGGCAGAGAATTCCCTGATAGCACCTTCTCTGTGCCTGTTCACATTGCTTCGCAGAATCGCTTTTGTGCAGAAAACAGTAACACTTGTTCAGAACGAAAGAAAGCACAGAGCCCCAGATTCTATGTTGTCCTGGAGAGCTTGCAGAGCACTGGGGAAAGGCAGGCAGAGAATTCCTTCCTAGCACCTTCTCTGTGCCTGGGAAGCAGAAGTGTTCACATTGCTTCGCAGAATCGCTTTTGTGCAGAAAACAGTAACACTTGTTCAGAAGGAAAGAAAGCACAGAGCCCCAGATTTTATGTTGTCCTGGAGAGATTGCAGAGCACTGGGGAAAGGCAGGCAGAGAATTCCCTGATAGCACCTTCTCTGTGCCTGTTCACATTGCTTCGCAGAATCGCTTTTGTGCAGAAAACAGTAACACTTGTTCAGAAGGAAAGAAAGCACAGAGCCCCAGATTTTATGTTGTCCTGGAGAGCTTGCAGAGCACTGGGGAAAGGCAGGCAGAGAATTCCTTGCTAGCACCTTCTCTGTGCCTGGGAAGCAGAAGTGTTCACATTGCTTCGCAGAATCGCTTTTCTGCAGAAAACAGTAACACTTGTTCAGAAGGAAAGAAAGCACAGAGCCCCAGATTCTATGTTGTCCTGGAGAGCTTGCAGAGCACTGGGGAAAGGCAGGCAGAGAATTCCCTGATAGCACCTTCTCTGTGCCTGGGAAGCAGAAGTGTTCACATTGCTTCGCAAGAATCGCTTTTGTGCAGAAAACAGTAACACTTGTTCAGAAGGAAAGAAAGCACAGAGCCCCAGATTTTATGTTGTCGTGGAGAGCTTGCAGAGCACTGGGGAAAGGCAGGCAGAGAATTCCCTGCTAGCACCTTCTCTGTGCCTGGGAAGCAGAAGTGTTCACATTGCTTCGCAGAATCGCTTTTGTGCAGAAAACAGTAACACTTGTTCAGAACGAAAGAAAGCACAGAGCCCCAGATTCTATGTTGTCCTGGAGAGCTTGCAGAGCACTGGGGAAAGGCAGGCAGAGAATTCCCTGATAGCACCTTCTCTGTGCCTGTTCACATTGCTTCGCAGAATTGCTTTTGTGCAGAAAACAGTAACACTTGTTCAGAACGAAAGAAAGCACAGAGCCCCAGATTCTATGTTGTCCTGGAGAGCTTGCAGAGCACTGGGGAAAGGCAGGCAGAGAATTCCCTGATAGCACCTTCTCTGTGCCTGGGAAGCAGAAGTGTTCACATTGCTTCGCAAGAATCGCTTTTGTGCAGAAAACAGTAACACTTGTTCAGAAGGAAAGAAAGCACAGAGCCCCAGATTTTATGTTGCCCTGGAGAGCTTGCAGAGCACTGGGGAAAGGCAGGCAGAGAATTCCCTGCTAGCACCTTCTCTGTGCCTGGGAAGCAGAAGTGTTCACATTGCTTCGCAGAATCGCTTTTGTGCAGAAAACAGTAACACTTGTTCAGAAGGAAAGAAAGCACAGAGCCCCAGATTCTATGTTGTCCTGGAGAGCTTGCAGAGCACTGGGGAAAGGCAGGCAGAGAATTCCCTGCTAGCACCTTCTCTGTGCCTGTTCACATTGCTTCGCAGAATCGCTTTTGTGCAGAAAACATTAACACTTGTTCAGAACGAAAGAAAGCACAGAGCCCCAGATTCTATGTTGTCCTGGAGAGCTTGCAGAGCACTGGGGAAAGGCAGGCAGAGAATTCCCTGCTAGCACCTTCTCTGTGCCTGGGAAGCAGAAGTGTTCACATTGCTTCGCAAGAATCGCTTTTGTGCAGAAAACAGTAACAGTTGTTCAGAACGAAAGAAAGCACAGAGCCCCAGATTCTATGTTGTCCTGGAGAGCTTGCAGAGCACTGGGGAAAGGCAGGCAGAGAATTCCCTGATAGCACCTTCTCTGTGCCTGGGAAGCAGAAGTGTTCACATTGCTTCGCAAGAATCGCTTTTGTGCAGAAAACAGTAACACTTGTTCAGAAGGAAAGAAAGCACAGAGCCCCAGATTTTATGTTGCCCTGGAGAGCTTGCAGAGCACTGGGGAAAGGCAGGCAGAGAATTCCCTGCTAGCACCTTCTCTGTGCCTGGGAAGCAGAAGTGTTCACATTGCTTCGCAGAATCGCTTTTGTGCAGAAAACAGTAACACTTGTTCAGAAGGAAAGAAAGCACAGAGCCCCAGATTCTATGTTGTCCTGGAGAGCTTGCAGAGCACTGGGGAAAGGCAGGCAGAGAATTCCCTGCTAGCACCTTCTCTGTGCCTGTTCACATTGCTTCGCAGAATCGCTTTTGTGCAGAAAACATTAACACTTGTTCAGAACGAAAGAAAGCACAGAGCCCCAGATTCTATGTTGTCCTGGAGAGCTTGCAGAGCACTGGGGAAAGGCAGGCAGAGAATTCCCTGCTAGCACCTTCTCTGTGCCTGGGAAGCAGAAGTGTTCACATTGCTTCGCAAGAATCGCTTTTGTGCAGAAAACAGTAACAGTTGTTCAGAACGAAAGAAAGCACAGAGCCCCAGATTCTATGTTGTCCTGGAGAGCTTGCAGAGCACTGGGGAAAGGCAGGCAGAGAATTCCCTGATAGCACCTTCTCTGTGCCTGGGAAGCAGAAGTGTTCACATTGCTTCGCAGAATCGCTTTTGTGCAGAAAACAGTAACACTTGTTCAGAACGAAAGAAAGCACAGAGCCCCAGATTCTATGTTGTCCTGGAGAGATTGCAGAGCACTGGGGAAAGGCAGGCAGAGAATTCCTTGCTAGCACCTTCTCTGTGCCTGGGAAGCAGAAGTGTTCACATTGCTTCGCAGAATCGCTTTTGTGCAGAAAACAGTAACACTTGTTCAGAAGGAAAGAAAGCACAGAGCCCCAGATTTTATGTTGTCCTGGAGAGCTTGCAGAGCACTGGGGAAAGGCAGGCAGAGAACTCCTTGCTAGCACCTTCTCTGTGCCTGGGAAGCAGAAGTGTTCACATTGCTTCGCAAGAATCGCTTTTGTGCAGAAAACACTAACACTTGTTCAGAACGAAAGAAAGCACAGAGCCCCAGATTCTAAGTTGTACTGGAGAGCTTGCAGAGCACTGGGGAAAGGCAGGCAGAGAATTCCCTGCTAGCACCTTCTCTGTGCCTGGGAACCAAGTGTTCACATTGCTTCGCAAGAATCGCTTTTGTGCAGAAAACAGTAACACTTGTTCAGAAGGAAAGAAAGCACAGAGCCCCAGATTTTATGTTGTCCTGGAGAGCTTGCAGAGCACTGGGGAAAGGCAGGCAGAGAATTCCCTGATAGCACCTTCTCTGTGTCTGTTCACATTGCTTCGCAGAATCGCTTTTGTGCAGAAAACACTAACACTTGTTCAGAACGAAAGAAAGCACAGAGCCCAAGATTCTATGTTGTCCTGGAGAGCTTGCAGAGCACTGGGGAAAGGCAGGCAGAGAATTCCCTGATAGCACCTTCTCTGTGCCTGGGAACCAAGTGTTCACATTGCTTCGCAAGAATCGCTTTTGTGCAGAAAACAGTAACACTTGTTCAGAAGGAAAGAAAGCACAGAGCCCCAGATTTTATGTTGTCCTGGAGAGCTTGCAGAGCACTGGGGAAAGGCAGGCAGAGAATTCCCTGCTAGCACCTTCTCTGTGCCTGTTCACATTGCTTCGCAGAATCGCTTTTGTGCAGAAAACACTAACACTTGTTCAGAACGAAAGAAAGCACAGAGCCCAAGATTCTATGTTGTCCTGGAGAGATTGCAGAGCACTGGGGAAAGGCAGGCAGAGAATTCCTTGCTAGCACCTTCTCTGTGCCTGGGAAGCAGAAGTGTTCACATTGCTTCGCAGAATCGCTTTTCTGCAGAAAACAGTAACACTTGTTCAGAAGGAAAGAAAGCACAGAGCCCCAGATTTTATGTTGTCCTGGAGAGCTTGCAGAGCACTGGGGAAAGGCAGGCAGAGAATTCCTTGCTAGCACCTTCTCTGTGCCTGGGAAGCAGAAGTGTTCACATTGCTTCGCAAGAATCGCTTTTGTGCAGAAAACAGTAACACTTGTTCAGAAGGAAAGAAAGCACAGAGCCCCAGATTTTATGTTGTCCTGGAGAGCTTGCAGAGCACTGGGGAAAGGCAGGCAGAGAATTCCCTGCTAGCACCTTCTCTGTGCCTGTTCACATTGCTTCGCAGAATCGCTTTTGTGCAGAAAACACTAACACTTGTTCAGAACGAAAGAAAGCACAGAGCCCAAGATTCTATGTTGTCCTGGAGAGCTTGCAGAGCACTGGGGAAAGGCAGGCAGAGAATTCCCTGATAGCACCTTCTCTGTGCCTGGGAAGCAGAAGTGTTCACATTGCTTCGCAAGAATCGCTTTTGTGCAGAAAACAGTAACAGTTGTTCAGAACGAAAGAAAGCACAGAGCCCCAGATTCTATGTTGTCCTGGAGAGCTTGCAGAGCACTGGGGAAAGGCAGGCAGAGAATTCCCTGATAGCACCTTCTCTGTGCCTGTTCACATTGCTTCGCAGAATCGCTTTTGTGCAGAAAACAGTAACACTGGTTCAGAACGAAAGAAAGCACAGAGCCCCAGATTCTATGTTGTCCTGGAGAGATTGCAGAGCACTGGGGAAAGGCAGGCAGAGAATTCCTTGCTAGCACCTTCTCTGTGCCTGGGAAGCAGAAGTGTTCACATTGCTTCGCAGAATCGCTTTTCTGCAGAAAACAGTAACACTTGTTCAGAAGGAAAGAAAGCACAGAGCCCCAGATTTTATGTTGTCCTGGAGAGCTTGCAGAGCACTGGGGAAAGGCAGGCAGAGAATTCCTTGCTAGCACCTTCTCTGTGCCTGGGAAGCAGAAGTGTTCACATTGCTTCGCAAGAATCGCTTTTGTGCAGAAAACACTAACACTTGTTCAGAAGGAAAGAAAGCACAGAGCCCCAGATTCTATGTTGTCCTGGAGAGCTTGCAGAGCACTGGGGAAAGGCAGGCAGAGAATTCCCTGATAGCACCTTCTCTGTGCCTGGGAACCAAATGTTCACATGGCTTCGCAAGAATCGCTTTTGTGCAGAAAACAGTAACACTTGTTCAGAAGGAAAGAAAGCACAGAGCCCCAGATTTTATGTTGTCCTGGAGAGCTTGCAGAGCACTGGGGAAAGGCAGGCAGAGAATTCCCTGCTAGCATCTTCTCTGTGCCTGTTCACATTGCTTCGCAGAATCGCTTTTGTGCAGAAAACACTAACACTTGTTCAGAACGAAAGAAAGCACAGAGCCCAAGATTCTATGTTGTCCTGGAGAGCTTGCAGAGCACTGGGGAAAGGCAGGCAGAGAATTCCCTGATAGCACCTTCTCTGTGCCTGGGAACCAAGTGTTCACATTGCTTCGCAAGAATCGCTTTTGTGCAGAAAACAGTAACACTTGTTCAGAAGGAAAGAAAGCACAGAGCCCCAGATTTTATGTTGTCCTGGAGAGCTTGCAGAGCACTGGGGAAAGGCAGGCAGAGAATTCCCTGCTAGCACCTTCTCTGTGCCTGTTCACATTGCTTCGCAGAATCGCTTTTGTGCAGAAAACACTAACACTTGTTCAGAAGGAAAGAAAGCACAGATTCCCAGATTCTATGTTGTCCTGGAGAGCTTGCAGAGCACTGGGGAAAGGCAGGCAGAGAATTCCCTGCTAGCACCTTCTCTGTGCCTGGGAAGCAGAAGTGTTCACATTGCTTCGCAAGAATCGCTTTTGTGCAGAAAACAGTAACAGTTGTTCAGAACGAAAGAAAGCACAGAGCCCCAGATTCTATGTTGTCCTGGAGAGCTTGCAGAGCACTGGGGAAAGGCAGGCAGAGAATTCCTTGCTAGTACCTTCTCTGTCCCTGGGAAGCAGAAGTGTTCACATTGCTTCGCAGAATCGCTTTTGTGCAGAAAACAGTAACACTTGTTCAGAAGGAAAGAAAGCACAGAGCCCCAGATTTTATGTTGTCCTGGAGAGCTTGCAGAGCACTGGGGAAAGGCAGGCAGAGAATTCCCTGCTAGCACCTTCTCTGTGCCTGTTCACATTGCTTCGCAGAATTGCTTTTGTGCAGAAAACAGTAACACTTGTTCAGAAGGAAAGAAAGCACAGAGCCCCAGATTCTATGTTGTCCTCGAGAGCTTGCAGAGCACTGGGGAAAGGCAGGTAGAGAATTCCCTGATAGCACCTTCTCTGTGCCTGGGAAGCAGAAGTGTTCACATTGCTTCGCAAGAATCGCTTTTGTGCAGAAAACAGTAACACTTGTTCAGAAGGAAAGAAAGCACAGAGCCCCAGATTTTATGTTGCCCTGGAGAGCTTGCAGAGCACTGGGGAAAGGCAGGCAGAGAATTCCCTGCAAGCACCTTCTCTGTGCCTGGGAAGCAGAAGTGTTCACATTGCTTCGCAGAATCGCTTTTGTGCAGAAAACAGTAACACTTGTTCAGAAGGAAAGAAAGCACAGAGCCCCAGATTCTATGTTGTCCTGGAGAGCTTGCAGAGCACTGGGGAAAGGCAGGCAGAGAATTCCCTGCTAGCACCTTCTCTGTGCCTGTTCACATTGCTTCGCAGAATCGCTTTTGTGCAGAAAACACTAACACTTGTTCAGAAGGAAAGAAAGCACAGAGCCCCAGATTCTATGTTGTCCTGGAGAGCTTGCAGAGCACTGGGGAAAGGCAGGCAGAGAATTCCCTGCTAGCACCTTCTCTGTGCCTGGGAAGCAGAAGTGTTCACATTGCTTCGCAAGAATCGCTTTTGTGCAGAAAACAGTAACAGTTGTTCAGAACGAAAGAAAGCACAGAGCCCCAGATTCTATGTTGTCCTGGAGAGCTTGCAGAGCACTGGGGAAAGGCAGGCAGAGAATTCCTTGCTAGTACCTTCTCTGTCCCTGGGAAGCAGAAGTGTTCACATTGCTTCGCAGAATCGCTTTTGTGCAGAAAACAGTAACACTTGTTCAGAAGGAAAGAAAGCACAGAGCCCCAGATTTTATGTTGTCCTGGAGAGCTTGCAGAGCACTGGGGAAAGGCAGGCAGAGAATTCCCTGCTAGCACCTTCTCTGTGCCTGTTCACATTGCTTCGCAGAATTGCTTTTGTGCAGAAAACAGTAACACTTGTTCAGAAGGAAAGAAAGCACAGAGCCCCAGATTCTATGTTGTCCTCGAGAGCTTGCAGAGCACTGGGGAAAGGCAGGCAGAGAATTCCCTGATAGCACCTTCTCTGTGCCTGGGAAGCAGAAGTGTTCACATTGCTTCGCAAGAATCGCTTTTGTGCAGAAAACAGTAACACTTGTTCAGAAGGAAAGAAAGCACAGAGCCCCAGATTTTATGTTGCCCTGGAGAGCTTGCAGAGCACTGGGGAAAGGCAGGCAGAGAATTCCCTGCAAGCACCTTCTCTGTGCCTGGGAAGCAGAAGTGTTCACATTGCTTCGCAGAATCGCTTTTGTGCAGAAAACAGTAACACTTGTTCAGAAGGAAAGAAAGCACAGAGCCCCAGATTCTATGTTGTCCTGGAGAGCTTGCAGAGCACTGGGGAAAGGCAGGCAGAGAATTCCCTGCTAGCACCTTCTCTGTGCCTGTTCACATTGCTTCGCAGAATCGCTTTTGTGCAGAAAACACTAACACTTGTTCAGAAGGAAAGAAAGCACAGAGCCCCAGATTCTATGTTGTCCTGGAGAGCTTGCAGAGCACTGGGGAAAGGCAGGCAGAGAATTCCCTGCTAGCACCTTCTCTGTGCCTGGGAAGCAGAAGTGTTCACATTGCTTCGCAAGAATCGCTTTTGTGCAGAAAACAGTAACAGTTGTTCAGAACGAAAGAAAGCACAGAGCCCCAGATTCTATGTTGTCCTGGAGAGCTTGCAGAGCACTGGGGAAAGGCAGGCAGAGAATTCCCTGATAGCACCTTCTCTGTGCCTGTTCACATTGCTTCGCAGAATCGCTTTTGTGCAGAAAACAGTAACACTTGTTCAGAAGGAAAGAAAGCACAGAGCCCCAGATTCTATGTTGTCCTGGAGAGCTTGCAGAGCACTGGGGAAAGGCAGGCAGAGAATTCCCTGATAGCACCTTCTCTGTGCCTGGGAAGCAGAAGTGTTCACATTGCTTCGCAAGAATCGCTTTTGTGCAGAAAACAGTAACAGTTGTTCAGAACGAAAGAAAGCACAGAGCCCCAGATTCTATGTTGTCCTGGAGAGCTTGCAGAGCACTGGGGAAAGGCAGGCAGAGAATTCCCTGATAGCACCTTCTCTGTGCCTGTTCACATTGCTTCGCAGAATCGCTTTTGTGCAGAAAACAGTAACACTTGTTCAGAAGGAAAGAAAGCACAGAGCCCCAGATTCTATGTTGTCCTGGAGAGCTTGCAGAGCACTGGGGAAAGGCAGGCAGAGAATTCCTTCCTGGCACCTTCTCTGTGCCTGGGAAGCAGAAGTGTTCACATTGCTTCGCAGAATCGCTTTTGTGCAGAAAACAGTAACACTTGTTCAGAAGGAAAGAAAGCACAGAGCCCCAGATTTTATGTTGTCCTGGAGAGATTGCAGAGCACTGGGGAAAGGCAGGCAGAGAATTCCCTGCTAGCACCTTCTCTGTGCCTGTTCACATTGCTTCGCAGAATCGCTTTTGTGCAGAAAACAGTAACACTTGTTCAGAAGGAAAGAAAGCACAGAGCCCCAGATTTTATGTTGTCCTGGAGAGCTTGCAGAGCACTGGGGAAAGGCAGGCAGAGAATTCCTTGCTAGCACCTTCTCTGTGCCTGGGAAGCAGAAGTGTTCACATTGCTTCGCAAGAATCGCTTTTGTGCAGAAAACAGTAACACTTGTTCAGAAGGAAAGAAAGCACAGAGCCCCAGATTTTATGTTGTCCTGGAGAGCTTGCAGAGCACTGGGGAAAGGCAGGCAGAGAATTCCCTGCTAGCACCTTCTCTGTGCCTGTTCACATTGCTTCGCAGAATCGCTTTTGTGCAGAAAACACTAACACTTGTTCAGAACGAAAGAAAGCACAGAGCCCAAGATTCTATGTTGTCCTGGAGAGATTGCAGAGCACTGGGGAAAGGCAGGCAGAGAATTCCTTGCTAGCACCTTCTCTGTGCCTGGGAAGCAGAAGTGTTCACATTGCTTCGCAGAATCGCTTTTCTGCAGAAAACAGTAACACTTGTTCAGAAGGAAAGAAAGCACAGAGCCCCAGATTTTATGTTGTCCTGGAGAGCTTGCAGAGCACTGGGGAAAGGCAGGCAGAGAATTCCCTGCTAGCACCTTCTCTGTGCCTGGGAAGCAGAAGTGTTCACATTGCTTCGCAAGAATCGCTTTTGTGCAGAAAACACTAACACTTGTTCAGAACGAAAGAAAGCACAGAGCCCCAGATTCTATGTTGTCCTGGAGAGCTTGCAGAGCACTGGGGAAAGGCAGGCAGAGAATTCCCTGCTAGCACCTTCTCTGTGCCTGTTCACATTGCTTCGCAGAATTGCTTTTGTGCAGAAAACAGTAACACTTGTTCAGAAGGAAAGAAAGCACAGAGCCCCAGATTCTATGTTGTCCTCGAGAGCTTGCAGAGCACTGGGGAAAGGCAGGTAGAGAATTCCCTGATAGCACCTTCTCTGTGCCTGGGAAGCAGAAGTGTTCACATTGCTTCGCAAGAATCGCTTTTGTGCAGAAAACAGTAACACTTGTTCAGAAGGAAAGAAAGCACAGAGCCCCAGATTTTATGTTGCCCTGGAGAGCTTGCAGAGCACTGGGGAAAGGCAGGCAGAGAATTCCCTGCAAGCACCTTCTCTGTGCCTGGGAAGCAGAAGTGTTCACATTGCTTCGCAGAATCGCTTTTGTGCAGAAAACAGTAACACTTGTTCAGAAGGAAAGAAAGCACAGAGCCCCAGATTCTATGTTGTCCTGGAGAGCTTGCAGAGCACTGGGGAAAGGCAGGCAGAGAATTCCCTGATAGCACCTTCTCTGTGCCTGTTCACATTGCTTCGCAGAATCGCTTTTGTGCAGAAAACAGTAACACTTGTTCAGAACGAAAGAAAGCACAGAGCCCCAGATTCTATGTTGTCCTGGAGAGCTTGCAGAGCACTGGGGAAAGGCAGGCAGAGAATTCCCTGCTAGCACCTTCTCTGTGCCTGGGAAGCAGAAGTGTTCACATTGCTTCGCAAGAATCGCTTTTGTGCAGAAAACAGTAACACTTGTTCAGAAGGAAAGAAAGCACAGAGCCCCAGATTCTATGTTGTCCTGGAGAGCTTGCAGAGCACTGGGGAAAGGCAGGCAGAGAATTCCCTGATAGCACCTTCTCTGTGCCTGTTCACATTGCTTCGCAGAATCGCTTTTGTGCAGAAAACAGTAACACTTGTTCAGAAGGAAAGAAAGCACAGAGCCCCAGATTCTATGTTGTCCTGGAGAGCTTGCAGAGCACTGGGGAAAGGCAGGCAGAGAATTCCCTGATAGCACCTTCTCTGTGCCTGGGAAGCAGAAGTGTTCACATTGCTTCGCAAGAATCGCTTTTGTGCAGAAAACAGTAACAGTTGTTCAGAACGAAAGAAAGCACAGAGCCCCAGATTCTATGTTGTCCTGGAGAGCTTGCAGAGCACTGGGGAAAGGCAGGCAGAGAATTCCCTGCTAGCACCTTCTCTGTGCCTGTTCACATTGCTTCGCAGAATCGCTTTTGTGCAGAAAACAGTAACACTTGTTCAGAAGGAAAGAAAGCACAGAGCCCCAGATTCTATGTTGTCCTGGAGAGCTTGCAGAGCACTGGGGAAAGGCAGGCAGAGAATTCCTTCCTAGCACCTTCTCTGTGCCTGGGAAGCAGAAGTGTTCACATTGCTTCGCAGAATCGCTTTTGTGCAGAAAACAGTAACACTTGTTCAGAAGGAAAGAAAGCACAGAGCCCCAGATTTTATGTTGTCCTGGAGAGATTGCAGAGCACTGGGGAAAGGCAGGCAGAGAATTCCCTGATAGCACCTTCTCTGTGCCTGTTCACATTGCTTCGCAGAATCGCTTTTGTGCAGAAAACAGTAACACTTGTTCAGAAGGAAAGAAAGCACAGAGCCCCAGATTTTATGTTGTCCTGGAGAGCTTGCAGAGCACTGGGGAAAGGCAGGCAGAGAATTCCTTGCTAGCACCTTCTCTGTGCCTGGGAAGCAGAAGTGTTCACATTGCTTCGCAGAATCGCTTTTCTGCAGAAAACAGTAACACTTGTTCAGAAGGAAAGAAAGCACAGAGCCCCAGATTTTATGTTGTCCTGGAGAGCTTGCAGAGCACTGGGGAAAGGCAGGCAGAGAATTCCTTGCTAGCACCTTCTCTGTGCCTGGGAAGCAGAAGTGTTCACATTGCTTCGCAAGAATCGCTTTTGTGCAGAAAACACTAACACTTGTTCAGAACGAAAGAAAGCACAGAGCCCCAGATTCTATGTTGTCCTGGAGAGCTTGCAGAGCACTGGGGAAAGGCAGGCAGAGAATTCCCTGCTAGCACCTTCTCTGTGCCTGGGAACCAAGTGTTCACATTGCTTCGCAAGAATCGCTTTTGTGCAGAAAACAGTAACACTTGTTCAGAAGGAAAGAAAGCACAGAGCCCCAGATTTTATGTTGTCCTGGAGAGCTTGCAGAGCACTGGGGAAAGGCAGGCAGAGAATTCCCTGCTAGCACCTTCTCTGTGCCTGTTCACATTGCTTCGCAGAATCGCTTTTGTGCAGAAAACTCTAACACTTGTTCAGAACGAAAGAAAGCACAGAGCCCAAGATTCTATGTTGTCCTGGAGAGCTTGCAGAGCACTGGGGAAAGGCAGGCAGAGAATTCCCTGATAGCACCTTCTCTGTGCCTGGGAAGCAGAAGTGTTCACATTGCTTCGCAAGAATCGCTTTTGTGCAGAAAACAGTAACAGTTGTTCAGAACGAAAGAAAGCACAGAGCCCCAGATTCTATGTTGTCCTGGAGAGCTTGCAGAGCACTGGGGAAAGGCAGGCAGAGAATTCCCTGCTAGCACCTTCTCTGTGCCTGTTCACATTGCTTCGCAGAATCGCTTTTGTGCAGAAAACATTAACACTTGTTCAGAACGAAAGAAAGCACAGAGCCCCAGATTCTATGTTGTCCTGGAGAGCTTGCAGAGCACTGGGGAAAGGCAGGCAGAGAATTCCCTGATAGCACCTTCTCTGTGCCTGTTCACATTGCTTCGCAGAATCGCTTTTGTGCAGAAAACAGTAACACTGGTTCAGAACGAAAGAAAGCACAGAGCCCCAGATTCTATGTTGTCCTGGAGAGATTGCAGAGCACTGGGGAAAGGCAGGCAGAGAATTCCTTGCTAGCACCTTCTCTGTGCCTGGGAAGCAGAAGTGTTCACATTGCTTCGCAGAATCGCTTTTCTGCAGAAAACAGTAACACTTGTTCAGAAGGAAAGAAAGCACAGAGCCCCAGATTTTATGTTGTCCTGGAGAGCTTGCAGAGCACTGGGGAAAGGCAGGCAGAGAATTCCTTGCTAGCACCTTCTCTGTGCCTGGGAAGCAGAAGTGTTCACATTGCTTCGCAAGAATCGCTTTTGTGCAGAAAACACTAACACTTGTTCAGAAGGAAAGAAAGCACAGAGCCCCAGATTCTATGTTGTCCTGGAGAGCTTGCAGAGCACTGGGGAAAGGCAGGCCGAGAATTCCCTGATAGCACCTTCTCTGTGCCTGGGAACCAAGTGTTCACATGGCTTCGCAAGAATCGCTTTTGTGCAGAAAACAGTAACACTTGTTCAGAAGGAAAGAAAGCACAGAGCCCCAGATTTTATGTTGTCCTGGAGAGCTTGCAGAGCACTGGGGAAAGGCAGGCAGAGAATTCCCTGCTAGCACCTTCTCTGTGCCTGTTCACATTGCTTCGCAGAATCGCTTTTGTGCAGAAAACACTAACACTTGTTCAGAACGAAAGAAAGCACAGAGCCCAAGATTCTATGTTGTCCTGGAGAGCTTGCAGAGCACTGGGGAAAGGCAGGCAGAGAATTCCCTGATAGCACCTTCTCTGTGCCTGGGAACCAAGTGTTCACATTGCTTCGCAAGAATCGCTTTTGTGCAGAAAACAGTAACACTTGTTCAGAAGGAAAGAAAGCACAGAGCCCCAGATTTTATGTTGTCCTGGAGAGCTTGCAGAGCACTGGGGAAAGGCAGGCAGAGAATTCCCTGCTAGCACCTTCTCTGTGCCTGTTCACATTGTTTCGCGGAATCGCTTTTGTGCAGAAAACACTAACACTTGTTCAGAAGGAAAGAAAGCACAGAGCCCCAGATTCTATGTTGTCCTGGAGAGCTTGCAGAGCACTGGGGAAAGGCAGGCAGAGAATTCCCTGCTAGCACCTTCTCTGTGCCTGGGAAGCAGAAGTGTTCACATTGCTTCGCAAGAATCGCTTTTGTGCAGAAAACAGTAACAGTTGTTCAGAACGAAAGAAAGCACAGAGCCCCAGATTCTATGTTGTCCTGGAGAGCTTGCAGAGCACTGGGGAAAGGCAGGCAGAGAATTCCTTGCTAGTACCTTCTCTGTCCCTGGGAAGCAGAAGTGTTCACATTGCTTCGCAGAATCGCTTTTGTGCAGAAAACAGTAACACTTGTTCAGAAGGAAAGAAAGCACAGAGCCCCAGATTTTATGTTGTCCTGGAGAGCTTGCAGAGCACTGGGGAAAGGCAGGCAGAGAATTCCCTGATAGCACCTTCTCTGTGCCTGTTCACATTGCTTCGCAGAATTGCTTTTGTGCAGAAAACAGTAACACTTGTTCAGAAGGAAAGAAAGCACAGAGCCCCAGATTCTATGTTGTCCTGGAGAGCTTGCAGAGCACTGGGGAAAGGCAGGTAGAGAATTCCCTGATAGCACCTTCTCTGTGCCTGGGAAGCAGAAGTGTTCACATTGCTTCGCAAGAATCGCTTTTGTGCAGAAAACAGTAACACTTGTTCAGAAGGAAAGAAAGCACAGAGCCCCAGATTTTATGTTGCCCTGGAGAGCTTGCAGAGCACTGGGGAAAGGCAGGCAGAGAATTCCCTGCAAGCACCTTCTCTGTGCCTGGGAAGCAGAAGTGTTCACATTGCTTCGCAGAATCGCTTTTGTGCAGAAAACAGTAACACTTGTTCAGAAGGAAAGAAAGCACAGAGCCCCAGATTCTATGTTGTCCTGGAGAGCTTGCAGAGCACTGGGGAAAGGCAGGCAGAGAATTCCCTGATAGCACCTTCTCTGTGCCTGTTCACATTGCTTCGCAGAATCGCTTTTGTGCAGAAAACATTAACACTTGTTCAGAACGAAAGAAAGCACAGAGCCCCAGATTCTATGTTGTCCTGGAGAGCTTGCAGAGCACTGGGGAAAGGCAGGCAGAGAATTCCCTGCTAGCACCTTCTCTGTGCCTGGGAAGCAGAAGTGTTCACATTGCTTCGCAAGAATCGCTTTTGTGCAGAAAACAGTAACAGTTGTTCAGAACGAAAGAAAGCACAGAGCCCCAGATTCTATGTTGTCCTGGAGAGCTTGCAGAGCACTGGGGAAAGGCAGGCAGAGAATTCCCTGATAGCACCTTCTCTGTGCCTGTTCACATTGCTTCGCAGAATCGCTTTTGTGCAGAAAACAGTAACACTTGTTCAGAAGGAAAGAAAGCACAGAGCCCCAGATTCTATGTTGTCCTGGAGAGCTTGCAGAGCACTGGGGAAAGGCAGGCAGAGAATTCCCTGATAGCACCTTCTCTGTGCCTGGGAAGCAGAAGTGTTCACATTGCTTCGCAAGAATCGCTTTTGTGCAGAAAACAGTAACAGTTGTTCAGAACGAAAGAAAGCACAGAGCCCCAGATTCTATGTTGTCCTGGAGAGCTTGCAGAGCACTGGGGAAAGGCAGGCAGAGAATTCCCTGATAGCACCTTCTCTGTGCCTGTTCACATTGCTTCGCAGAATCGCTTTTGTGCAGAAAACAGTAACACTTGTTCAGAAGGAAAGAAAGCACAGAGCCCCAGATTCTATGTTGTCCTGGAGAGCTTGCAGAGCACTGGGGAAAGGCAGGCAGAGAATTCCTTCCTAGCACCTTCTCTGTGCCTGGGAAGCAGAAGTGTTCACATTGCTTCGCAGAATCGCTTTTGTGCAGAAAACAGTAACACTTGTTCAGAAGGAAAGAAAGCACAGAGCCCCAGATTTTATGTTGTCCTGGAGAGATTGTAGAGCACTGGGGAAAGGCAGGCAGAGAATTCCCTGATAGCACCTTCTCTGTGCCTGTTCACATTGCTTCGCAGAATTGCTTTTGTGCAGAAAACAGTAACACTTGTTCAGAAGGAAAGAAAGCACAGAGCCCCAGATTTTATGTTGTCCTGGAGAGCTTGCAGAGCACTGGGGAAAGGCAGGCAGAGAATTCCTTGCTAGCACCTTCTCTGTGCCTGGGAAGCAGAAGTGTTCACATTGCTTCGCAGAATCGCTTTTCTGCAGAAAACAGTAACACTTGTTCAGAAGGAAAGAAAGCACAGAGCCCCAGATTCTATGTTGTCCTGGAGAGCTTGCAGAGCACTGGGGAAAGGCAGGCAGAGAATTCCTTGCTAGCACCTTCTCTGTGCCTGGGAAGCAGAAGTGTTCACATTGCTTCGCAAGAATCGCTTTTGTGCAGAAAACAGTAACACTTGTTCAGAAGGAAAGAAAGCACAGAGCCCCAGATTTTATGTTGTCCTGGAGAGCTTGCAGAGCACTGGGGAAAGGCAGGCAGAGAATTCCCTGCTAGCACCTTCTCTGTGCCTGGGAAGCAGAAGTGTTCACATTGCTTCGCAGAATCGCTTTTGTGCAGAAAACACTAACACTTGTTCAGAACGAAAGAAAGCACAGAGCCCCAGATTCTATGTTGTCCTGGAGAGCTTGCAGAGCACTGGGGAAAGGCAGGCAGAGAATTCCTTGCTAGTACCTTCTCTGTCCCTGGGAAGCAGAAGTGTTCACATTGCTTCGCAGAATCGCTTTTGTGCAGAAAACAGTAACACTTGTTCAGAAGGAAAGAAAGCACAGAGCCCCAGATTTTATGTTGTCCTGGAGAGCTTGCAGAGCACTGGGGAAAGGCAGGCAGAGAATTCCCTGCTAGCACCTTCTCTGTGCCTGTTCACATTGCTTCGCAGAATTGCTTTTGTGCAGAAAACAGTAACACTTGTTCAGAACGAAAGAAAGCACAGAGCCCCAGATTTGCTGTTGTCCTGGAGAGCTTGCAGAGCACTGGGGAAAGGCAGGCAGAGATTTCCCTAATAGCACCTTCTCTGTGCCTGGGAAGCAGAAGTGTTCACATTGCTTCGCAAGAATCGCTTTTGTGCAGAAAACACTAACTGTTGTTCAGAACGAAAGAAAGCACAGAGCCCCAGATTCTATGTTGTCCTGGAGAGCTTGCAGAGCACTGGGGAAAGGCAGGCAGAGAATTCCCTGATAGCACCTTCTCTGTGCCTGGGAAGCAGAAGTGTTCACATTGCTTCGCAAGAATCGCTTTTGTGCAGAAAACAGTAACACTTGTTCAGAAGGAAAGAAAGCACAGAGCCCCAGATTTTATGTTGTCCTGGAGAGCTTGCAGAGCACTGGGGAAAGGCAGGCAGAGAATTCCCTGATAGCACCTTCTCTGTGCCTGGGAAGCAGAAGTGTTCACATTTCTTCGCAGAATCGCTTTTGTGCAGAAAACAGTAACACATGTTCAGAAGGAAAGAAAGCACAGAGCCCCAGATTCTATGTTGTCCTGGAGAGCTTGCAGAGCACTGGGGAAAGGCAGGGAGAGAATTCCCTGATAGCACCTTCTCTGTGCCTGTTCACATTGCTTCGCAGAATCGCTTTTGTGCAGAAAACAGTAACACTTGTTCAGAAGGAAAGAAAGCACAGAGCCCCAGATTTTATGTTGTCCTGGAGAGCTTGCAGAGCACTGGGGAAAGGCAGGCAGAGAATTCCCTGCTAGCACCTTCTCTGTGCCTGGGAAGCAGAAGTGTTCACATTGCTTCGCAAGAATCGCTTTTGTGCAGAAAACAGTAACACTTGTTCAGAAGGAAAGAAAGCACAGAGCCCCAGATTTTATGTTGTCCTGGAGAGCTTGCAGAGCACTGGGGAAAGGCAGGCAGAGAATTCCCTGCTAGCACCTTCTCTGTGCCTGGGAAGCAGAAGTGTACACATTGCTTCGCAGAATCGCTTTTGTGCAGAAAACAGTAACACTTGTTCAGAAGGAAAGAAAGCACAGAGCCCCAGATTCTATGTTGTCCTGGAGAGCTTGCAGAGCACTGGGGAAAGGCAGGCAGAGAATTCCCTGCTAGCACCTTCTCTGTGCCTGGGAAGCAGAAGTGTTCACATTGCTTCGCAAGAATCGCTTTTGTGCAGAAAACAGTAACAGTTGTTCAGAACGAAAGAAAGCACAGAGCCCCAGATTCTATGTTGTCCTGGAGAGCTTGCAGAGCACTGGGGAAAGGCAGGCAGAGAATTCCCTGATAGCACCTTCTCTGTGCCTGGGAAGCAGAAGTGTTCACATTGCTTCGCAAGAATCGCTTTTGTGCAGAAAACAGTAACACTTGTTCAGAAGGAAAGAAAGCACAGAGCCCCAGATTTTATGTTGTCCTGGAGAGCTTGCAGAGCACTGGGGAAAGGCAGGCAGAGAATTCCCTGATAGCACCTTCTCTGTGCCTGGGAAGCAGAAGTGTTCACATTGCTTCGCAGAATCGCTTTTGTGCAGAAAACAGTAACACTTGTTCAGAAGGAAAGAAAGCACAGAGCCCCAGATTCTATGTTGTCCTGGAGAGCTTGCAGAGCACTGGGGAAAGGCAGGCAGAGAATTCCTGATAGCACCTTCTCTGTGCCTGTTCACATTGCTTCGCAGAATCGCTTTTGTGCAGAAAACATTAACACTTGTTCAGAACGAAAGAAAGCACAGAGCCCCAGATTCTATGTTGTCCTGGAGAGCTTGCAGAGCACTGGGGAAAGGCAGGCAGAGAATTCCCTGCTAGCACCTTCTCTGTGCCTGGGAAGCAGAAGTGTTCACATTGCTTCGCAAGAATCGCTTTTGTGCAGAAAACAGTAACACTTGTTCAGAAGGAAAGAAAGCACAGAGCCCCAGATTCTATGTTGTCCTGGAGAGCTTGCAGAGCACTGGGGAAAGGCAGGCAGAGAATTCCCTGCTAGCACCTTCTCTGTGCCTGGGAAGCAGAAGTGTTCACATTGCTTCGCAAGAATCGCTTTTGTGCAGAAAACAGTAACACTTGTTCAGAAGGAAAGAAAGCACAGAGCCCCAGATTCTATGTTGTCCTGGAGAGCTTGCAGAGCACTGGGGAAAGGCAGGCAGAGAATTCCCTGCTAGCACCTTCTCTGTGCCTGTTCACATTGCTTCGCAGAATCGCTTTTGTGCAGAAAACACTAACACTTGTTCAGAACGAAAGAAAGCACAGAGCCCCAGATTCTATGTTGTCCTGGAGAGCTTGCAGAGCACTGGGGAAAGGCAGGCAGAGAATTCCTTCCTAGCACCTTCTCTGTGCCTGGGAAGCATGGTGTACACATTGCTTCGCAGAATCGCTTTTGTGCAGAAAACAGTAACACTTGTTCAGAAGGAAAGAAAGCACAGAGCCCCAGATTTTATGTTGTCCTGGAGAGATTGTAGAGCACTGGGGAAAGGCAGGCAGAGAATTCCCTGATAGCACCTTCTCTGTGCCTGTTCACATTGCTTCGCAGAATTGCTTTTGTGCAGAAAACAGTAACACTTGTTCAGAAGGAAAGAAAGCACAGAGCCCCAGATTTTATGTTGTCCTGGAGAGCTTGCAGAGCACTGGGGAAAGGCAGGCAGAGAATTCCTTGCTAGCACCTTCTCTGTGCCTGGGAAGCAGAAGTGTTCACATTGCTTCGCAGAATCGCTTTTGTGCAGAAAACAGTAACACTTGTTCAGAAGGAAAGAAAGCACAGAGCCCCAGATTCTATGTTGTCCTGGAGAGCTTGCAGAGCACTGGGGAAAGGCAGGCAGAGAATTCCTTGCTAGCACCTTCTCTGTGCCTGGGAAGCAGAAGTGTTCACATTGCTTCGCAAGAATCGCTTTTGTGCAGAAAACAGTAACACTTGTTCAGAAGGAAAGAAAGCACAGAGCCCCAGATTTTATGTTGTCCTGGAGAGCTTGCAGAGCACTGGGGAAAGGCAGGCAGAGAATTCCCTGCTAGCACCTTCTCTGTGCCTGGGAAGCAGAAGTGTTCACATTGCTTCGCAGAATCGCTTTTGTGCAGAAAACACTAACACTTGTTCAGAACGAAAGAAAGCACAGAGCCCCAGATTCTATGTTGTCCTGGAGAGCTTGCAGAGCACTGGGGAAAGGCAGGCAGAGAATTCCTTGCTAGTACCTTCTCTGTCCCTGGGAAGCAGAAGTGTTCACATTGCTTCGCAGAATCGCTTTTGTGCAGAAAACAGTAACACTTGTTCAGAAGGAAAGAAAGCACAGAGCCCCAGATTTTATGTTGTCCTGGAGAGCTTGCAGAGCACTGGGGAAAGGCAGGCAGAGAATTCCCTGCTAGCACCTTCTCTGTGCCTGTTCACATTGCTTCGCAGAATTGCTTTTGTGCAGAAAACAGTAACACTTGTTCAGAACGAAAGAAAGCACAGAGCCCCAGATTTGCTGTTGTCCTGGAGAGCTTGCAGAGCACTGGGGAAAGGCAGGCAGAGATTTCCCTAATAGCACCTTCTCTGTGCCTGGGAAGCAGAAGTGTTCACATTGCTTCGCAAGAATCGCTTTTGTGCAGAAAACACTAACTGTTGTTCAGAACGAAAGAAAGCACAGAGCCCCAGATTCTATGTTGTCCTGGAGAGCTTGCAGAGCACTGGGGAAAGGCAGGCAGAGAATTCCCTGATAGCACCTTCTCTGTGCCTGGGAAGCAGAAGTGTTCACATTGCTTCGCAAGAATCGCTTTTGTGCAGAAAACAGTAACACTTGTTCAGAACGAAAGAAAGCACAGAGCCCCAGATTTTATGTTGTCCTGGAGAGCTTGCAGAGCACTGGGGAAAGGCAGGCAGAGAATTCCCTGATAGCACCTTCTCTGTGCCTGGGAAGCAGAAGTGTTCACATTTCTTCGCAGAATCGCTTTTGTGCAGAAAACAGTAACACATGTTCAGAAGGAAAGAAAGCACAGAGCCCCAGATTCTATGTTGTCCTGGAGAGCTTGCAGAGCACTGGGGAAAGGCAGGCAGAGAATTCCCTGCTAGTACCTTCTCTGTGCCTGGGAAGCAGAAGTGTTCACATTGCTTCGCAAGAATCGCTTTTCTGCAGAAAACAGTAACAGTTGTTCAGAACGAAAGAAAGCACAGAGCCCCAGATTCTATGTTGTCCTGGAGAGCTTGCAGAGCACTGGGGAAAGGCAGGCAGAGAATTCCCTGATAGCACCTTCTCTGTGCCTGTTCACATTGCTTCGCAGAATCGCTTTTGTGCAGAAAACAGTAACACTTGTTCAGAAGGAAAGAAAGCACAGAGCCCCAGATTCTATGTTGTCCTGGAGAGCTTGCAGAGCACTGGGGAAAGGCAGGCAGAGAATTCCCTGCTAGCACCTTCTCTGTGCCTGGGAAGCAGAAGTGTTCACATTGCTTCGCAAGAATCGCTTTTGTGCAGAAAACAGTAACACTTGTTCAGAAGGAAAGAAAGCACAGAGCCCCAGATTTTATGTTGTCCTGGAGAGCTTGCAGAGCACTGGGGAAAGGCAGGCAGAGAATTCCCTGCTAGCACCTTCTCTGTGCCTGTTCACATTGCTTCGCAGAATCGCTTTTGTGCAGAAAACAGTAACACTTGTTCAGAAGGAAAGAAAGCACAGAGCCCCAGATTCTATGTTGTCCTGGAGAGCTTGCAGAGCACTGGGGAAAGGCAGGCAGAGAATTCCTTGCTAGCACCTTCTCTGTGCCTGGGAAGCAGAAGTGTTCACATTGCTTCGCAAGAATCGCTTTTGTGCAGAAAACAGTAACACTTGTTCAGAAGGAAAGAAAGCACAGAGCCCCAGATTTTATGTTGTCCTGGAGAGCTTGCAGAGCACTGGGGAAAGGCAGGCAGAGAATTCCCTGCTAGCACCTTCTCTGTGCCTGGGAAGCAGAAGTGTACACATTGCTTCGCAGAATCGCTTTTGTGCAGAAAACAGTAACACTTGTTCAGAAGGAAAGAAAGCACAGAGCCCCAGATTCTATGTTGTCCTGGAGAGCTTGCAGAGCACTGGGGAAAGGCAGGCAGAGAATTCCTGATAGCACCTTCTCTGTGCCTGTTCACATTGCTTCGCAGAATCGCTTTTGTGCAGAAAACATTAACACTTGTTCAGAACGAAAGAAAGCACAGAGCCCCAGATTCTATGTTGTCCTGGAGAGCTTGCAGAGCACTGGGGAAAGGCAGGCAGAGAATTCCCTGCTAGCACCTTCTCTGTGCCTGGGAAGCAGAAGTGTTCACATTGCTTCGCAAGAATCGCTTTTGTGCAGAAAACAGTAACACTTGTTCAGAAGGAAAGAAAGCACAGAGCCCCAGATTCTATGTTGTCCTGGAGAGCTTGCAGAGCACTGGGGAAAGGCAGGCAGAGAATTCGCTGCTAGCACCTTCTCTGTGCCTGTTCACATTGCTTCGCAGAATCGCTTTTGTGCAGAAAACAGTAACACTTGTTCAGAAGGAAAGAAAGCACAGAGCCCCAGATTCTATGTTTTCCTGGAGAGCTTGCAGAGCACTGGGGAAAGGCAGGCAGAGAATTCCCTGATAGCACCTTCTCTGTGCCTGTTCACATTGCTTCGCAGAATCGCTTTTGTGCAGAAAACACTAACACTTGTTCAGAAGGAAAGAAAGCACAGAGCCCCAGATTCTATGTTTTCCTGGAGAGCTTGCAGAGCACTGGGGAAAGGCAGGCAGAGAATTCCCTGCTAGCACCTTCTCTGTGCCTGGGAAGCAGAAGTGTTCACATTGCTTCGCAAGAATCGCTTTTGTGCAGAAAACAGTAACAGTTGTTCAGAACGAAAGAAAGCACAGAGCCCCAGATTCTATGTTGTCCTGGAGAGCTTGCAGAGCACTGGGGAAAGGCAGGCAGAGAATTCCCTGCTAGCACCTTCTCTGTGCCTGGGAAGCAGAAGTGTTCACATTGCTTCGCAAGAATCGCTTTTGTGCAGAAAACAGTAACACTTGTTCAGAACGAAAGAAAGCACAGAGCCCCAGATTTTATGTTGTCCTGGAGAGCTTGCAGAGCACTGGGGAAAGGCAGGCAGAGAATTCCCTGATAGCACCTTCTCTGTGCCTGGGAAGCAGAAGTGTTCACATTGCTTCGCAGAATCGCTTTTGTGCAGAAAACAGTAACACTTGTTCAGAACGAAAGAAAGCACAGAGCCCCAGATTTGCTGTTGTCCCGGAGAGCTTGCAGAGCACTGGGGAAAGGCAGGCAGAGAATTCCCTGATAGCACCTTCTCTGTGCCTGGGAAGCAGAAGTGTTCACATTGCTTCGCAAGAATCGCTTTTGTGCAGAAAACAGTAACACTTGTTCAGAAGGAAAGAAAGCACAGAGCACCAGATTTTATGTTGCCCTGGAGAGCTTGCAGAGCACTGGGGAAAGGCAGGCAGAGAATTCCCTGCTAGCACCTTCTCTGTGCCTGGGAAGCAGAAGTGTTCACATTGCTTCGCAGAATCGCTTTTGTGCAGAAAACACTAACACTTGTTCAGAACGAAAGAAAGCACAGAGCCCCAGATTTTATGTTGTCCTGGAGAGCTTGCAGAGCACTGGGGAAAGGCAGGCAGAGAATTCCCTGCTAGCACCTTCTCTGTGCCTGTTCACATTGCTTCGCAGAATCGCTTTTCTGCAGAAAACAGTAACACTTGTTCAGAACGAAAGAAAGCACAGAGCCCCAGATTTGCTGTTGTCCTGGAGAGCTTGCAGAGCACTGGGGAAAGGCAGGCAGAGATTTCCCTAATAGCACCTTCTCTGTGCCTGGGAAGCAGAAGTGTTCACATTGCTTCGCAAGAATCGCTTTTGTGCAGAAAACACTAACTGTTGTTCAGAACGAAAGAAAGCACAGAGCCCCAGATTCTATGTTGTCCTGGAGAGCTTGCAGAGCACTGGGGAAAGGCAGGCAGAGAATTCCCTGATAGCACCTTCTCTGTGCCTGTTCACATTGCTTCGCAGAATCGCTTTTGTGCAGAAAACAGTAACACTTGTTCAGAAGGAAAGAAAGCACAGAGCCCCAGATTCTATGTTGTCCTGGAGAGCTTGCAGAGCACTGGGGAAAGGCAGGCAGAGAATTCCCTGATAGCACCTTCTCTGTGCCTGGGAAGCAGAAGTGTTCACATTGCTTCGCAAGAATCGCCTTTGTGCAGAAAACAGTAACACTTGTTCAGAAGGAAAGAAAGCACAGAGCCCCAGATTTTATGTTGTCCTGGAGAGCTTGCAGAGCACTGGGGAAAGGCAGGCAGAGAATTCCCTGCTAGCACCTTCTCTGTGCCTGTTCACATTGCTTCGCAGAATTGCTTTTGTGCAGAAAACAGTAACACTTGTTCAGAAGGAAAGAAAGCACAGAGCCCCAGATTCTATGTTGTCCTGGAGAGCTTGCAGAGCACTGGGGAAAGGCAGGCAGAGAATTCCTTGCTAGCACCTTCTCTGTGCCTGGGAAGCAGAAGTGTTCACATTGCTTCGCAAGAATCGCTTTTGTGCAGAAAACAGTAACACTTGTTCAGAAGGAAAGAAAGCACAGAGCCCCAGATTTTATGTTGTCCTGGAGAGCTTGCAGAGCACTGGGGAAAGGCAGGCAGAGAATTCCCTGCTAGCACCTTCTCTGTGCCTGGGAAGCAGAAGTGTACACATTGCTTCGCAGAATCGCTTTTGTGCAGAAAACAGTAACACTTGTTCAGAAGGAAAGAAAGCACAGAGCCCCAGATTCTATGTTGTCCTGGAGAGCTTGCAGAGCACTGGGGAAAGGCAGGCAGAGAATTCCCTGATAGCACCTTCTCTGTGCCTGGGAAGCAGAAGTGTTCACATTGCTTCGCAAGAATCGCTTTTGTGCAGAAAACAGTAACAGTTGTTCAGAACGAAAGAAAGCACAGAGCCCCAGATTCTATGTTGTCCTGGAGAGCTTGCAGAGCACTGGGGAAAGGCACGCAGAGAATTCCTTGCTAGCACCTTCTCTGTGCCTGGGAAGCAGAAGTGTTCACATTGCTTCGCAAGAATCGCTTTTGTGCAGAAAACAGTAACACTTGTTCAGAAGGAAAGAAAGCACAGAGCCCCAGATTTTATGTTGCCCTGGAGAGCTTGCAGAGCACTGGGGAAAGGCAGGCAGAGAATTCCCTGATAGCACCTTCTCTGTGCCTGGGAAGCAGAAGTGTTCACATTTCTTCGCAGAATCGCTTTTGTGCAGAAAACAGTAACACTTGTTCAGAAGGAAAGAAAGCACAGAGCCCCAGATTCTATGTTGTCCTGGAGAGCTTGCAGAGCACTGGGGAAAGGCAGGCAGAGAATTCCTGATAGCACCTTCTCTGTGCCTGTTCACATTGCTTCGCAGAATCGCTTTTGTGCAGAAAACATTAACACTTGTTCAGAACGAAAGAAAGCACAGAGCCCCAGATTCTATGTTGTCCTGGAGAGCTTGCAGAGCACTGGGGAAAGGCAGGCAGAGAATTCCCTGATAGCACCTTCTCTGTGCCTGGGAAGTAGAAGTGTTCACATTGCTTCGCAAGAATCGCTTTTGTGCAGAAAACAGTAACAGTTGTTCAGAACGAAAGAAAGCACAGAGCCCCAGATTCTATGTTGTCCTGGAGAGCTTGCAGAGCACTGGGGAAAGGCAGGCAGAGAATTCCCTGCTAGCACCTTCTCTGTGCCTGTTCACATTGCTTCGCAGAATCGCTTTTGTGCAGAAAACACTAACACTTGTTCAGAAGGAAAGAAAGCACAGAGCCCCAGATTCTATGTTTTCCTGGAGAGCTTGCAGAGCACTGGGGAAAGGCAGGCAGAGAATTCCCTGCTAGCACCTTCTCTGTGCCTGTTCACATTGCTTCGCAGAATCGCTTTTGTGCAGAAAACACTAACACTTGTTCAGAAGGAAAGAAAGCACAGAGCCCCAGATTCTATGTTTTCCTGGAGAGCTTGCAGAGCACTGGGGAAAGGCAGGCAGAGAATTCCCTGCTAGCACCTTCTCTGTGCCTGGGAAGCAGAAGTGTTCACATTGCTTCGCAAGAATCGCTTTTGTGCAGAAAACAGTAACAGTTGTTCAGAACGAAAGAAAGCACAGAGCCCCAGATTCTATGTTGTCCTGGAGAGCTTGCAGAGCACTGGGGAAAGGCAGGCAGAGAATTCCCTGATAGCACCTTCTCTGTGCCTGGGAAGCAGAAGTGTTCACATTTCTTCGCAGAATCGCTTTTGTGCAGAAAACAGTAACACTTGTTCAGAAGGAAAGAAAGCACAGAGCCCCAGATTCTATGTTGTCCTGGAGAGCTTGCAGAGCACTGGGGAAAGGCAGGCAGAGAATTCCTGATAGCACCTTCTCTGTGCCTGTTCACATTGCTTCGCAGAATCGCTTTTGTGCAGAAAACAGTAACACTTGTTCAGAACGAAAGAAAGCACAGAGCCCCAGATTCTATGTTGTCCTGGAGAGCTTGCAGAGCACTGGGGAAAGGCAGGCAGAGAATTCCCTGATAGCACCTTCTCTGTGCCTGGGAAGTAGAAGTGTTCACATTGCTTCGCAAGAATCGCTTTTGTGCAGAAAACAGTAACAGTTGTTCAGAACGAAAGAAAGCACAGAGCCCCAGATTCTATGTTGTCCTGGAGAGCTTGCAGAGCACTGGGGAAAGGCAGGCAGAGAATTCCCTGCTAGCACCTTCTCTGTGCCTGTTCACATTGCTTCGCAGAATCGCTTTTGTGCAGAAAACAGTAACACTTGTTCAGAAGGAAAGAAAGCACAGAGCCCCAGATTCTATGTTTTCCTGGAGAGCTTGCAGAGCACTGGGGAAAGGCAGGCAGAGAATTCCCTGATAGCACCTTCTCTGTGCCTGTTCACATTGCTTCGCAGAATCGCTTTTGTGCAGAAAACACTAACACTTGTTCAGAAGGAAAGAAAGCACAGAGCCCCAGATTCTATGTTTTCCTGGAGAGCTTGCAGAGCACTGGGGAAAGGCAGGCAGAGAATTCCCTGCTAGCACCTTCTCTGTGCCTGGGAAGCAGAAGTGTTCACATTGCTTCGCAAGAATCGCTTTTGTGCAGAAAACAGTAACAGTTGTTCAGAACGAAAGAAAGCACAGAGCCCCAGATTCTATGTTGTCCTGGAGAGCTTGCAGAGCACTGGGGAAAGGCAGGCAGAGAATTCCCTGCTAGCACCTTCTCTGTGCCTGGGAAGCAGAAGTGTTCACATTGCTTCGCAAGAATCGCTTTTGTGCAGAAAACACTAACACTTGTTCAGAACGAAAGAAAGCACAGAGCCCCAGATTCTATGTTGTCCTGGAGAGCTTGCAGAGCACTGGGGAAAGGCAGGCAGAGAATTCCCTGCTAGCACCTTCTCTGTGCCTGGGAAGCAGAAGTGTTCACATTGCTTCGCAAGAATCGCTTTTGTGCAGAAAACAGTAACACTTGTTCAGAAGGAAAGAAAGCACAGAGCCCCAGATTTTATGTTGCCCTGGAGAGCTTGCAGAGCACTGGGGAAAGGCAGGCAGAGAATTCCCTGATAGCACCTTCTCTGTGCCTGGGAAGCAGAAGTCTTCACATTGCTTCGCAGAATCGCTTTTGTGCAGAAAACAGTAACACTTGTTCAGAAGGAAAGAAAGCACAGAGCCCCAGATTCTATGTTGTCCTGGAGAGCTTGCAGAGCACTGGGGAAAGGCAGGCAGAGAATTCCTGATAGCACCTTCTCTGTGCCTGTTCACATTGCTTCGCAGAATCGCTTTTGTGCAGAAAACATTAACACTTGTTCAGAACGAAAGAAAGCACAGAGCCCCAGATTCTATGTTGTCCTGGAGAGCTTGCAGAGCACTGGGGAAAGGCAGGCAGAGAATTCCCTGCTAGCACCTTCTCTGTGCCTGGGAAGCAGAAGTGTTCACATTGCTTCGCAAGAATCGCTTTTGTGCAGAAAACAGTAACACTTGTTCAGAAGGAAAGAAAGCACAGAGCCCCAGATTCTATGTTGTCCTGGAGAGCTTGCAGAGCACTGGGGAAAGGCAGGCAGAGAATTCCCTGCTAGCACCTTCTCTGTGCCTGGGAAGCAGAAGTGTTCACATTGCTTCGCAAGAATCGCTTTTGTGCAGAAAACAGTAACACTTGTTCAGAAGGAAAGAAAGCACAGAGCCCCAGATTCTATGTTGTCCTGGAGAGCTTGCAGAGCACTGGGGAAAGGCAGGCAGAGAATTCCCTGCTAGCACCTTCTCTGTGCCTGTTCACATTGCTTCGCAGAATCGCTTTTGTGCAGAAAACACTAACACTTGTTCAGAAGGAAAGAAAGCACAGAGCCCCAGATTCTATGTTGTCCTGGAGAGCTTGCAGAGCACTGGGGAAAGGCAGGCAGAGAATTCCTTCCTAGCACCTTCTCTGTGCCTGGGAAGCAGAAGTGTACACATTGCTTCGCAGAATCGCTTTTGTGCAGAAAACAGTAACACTTGTTCAGAAGGAAAGAAAGCACAGAGCCCCAGATTTTATGTTGTCCTGGAGAGATTGTAGAGCACTGGGGAAAGGCAGGCAGAGAATTCCCTGATAGCACCTTCTCTGTGCCTGTTCACATTGCTTCGCAGAATTGCTTTTGTGCAGAAAACAGTAACACTTGTTCAGAAGGAAAGAAAGCACAGAGCCCCAGATTTTATGTTGTCCTGGAGAGCTTGCAGAGCACTGGGGAAAGGCAGGCAGAGAATTCCTTGCTAGCACCTTCTCTGTGCCTGGGAAGCAGAAGTGTTCACATTGCTTCGCAGAATCGCTTTTGTGCAGAAAACAGTAACACTTGTTCAGAAGGAAAGAAAGCACAGAGCCCCAGATTCTATGTTGTCCTGGAGAGCTTGCAGAGCACTGGGGAAAGGCAGGCAGAGAATTCCTTGCTAGCACCTTCTCTGTGCCTGGGAAGCAGAAGTGTTCACATTGCTTCGCAAGAATCGCTTTTGTGCAGAAAACAGTAACACTTGTTCAGAAGGAAAGAAAGCACAGAGCCCCAGATTTTATGTTGTCCTGGAGAGCTTGCAGAGCACTGGGGAAAGGCAGGCAGAGAATTCCCTGCTAGCACCTTCTCTGTGCCTGGGAAGCAGAAGTGTTCACATTGCTTCGCAGAATCGCTTTTGTGCAGAAAACACTAACACTTGTTCAGAACGAAAGAAAGCACAGAGCCCCAGATTCTATGTTGTCCTGGAGAGCTTGCAGAGCACTGGGGAAAGGCAGGCAGAGAATTCCTTGCTAGTACCTTCTCTGTCCCTGGGAAGCAGAAGTGTTCACATTGCTTCGCAGAATCGCTTTTGTGCAGAAAACAGTAACACTTGTTCAGAAGGAAAGAAAGCACAGAGCCCCAGATTTTATGTTGCCCTGGAGAGCTTGCAGAGCACTGGGGAAAGGCAGGCAGAGAATTCCCTGATAGCACCTTCTCTGTGCCTGTTCACATTGCTTCGCAGAATTGCTTTTGTGCAGAAAACAGTAACACTTGTTCAGAACGAAAGAAAGCACAGAGCCCCAGATTTGCTGTTGTCCTGGAGAGCTTGCAGAGCACTGGGGAAAGGCAGGCAGAGATTTCCCTAATAGCACCTTCTCTGTGCCTGGGAAGCAGAAGTGTTCACATTGCTTCGCAAGAATCGCTTTTGTGCAGAAAACACTAACTGTTGTTCAGAACGAAAGAAAGCACAGAGCCCCAGATTCTATGTTGTCCTGGAGAGCTTGCAGAGCACTGGGGAAAGGCAGGCAGAGAATTCCCTGATAGCACCTTCTCTGTGCCTGGGAAGCAGAAGTGTTCACATTGCTTCGCAAGAATCGCTTTTGTGCAGAAAACAGTAACACTTGTTCAGAAGGAAAGAAAGCACAGAGCCCCAGATTTTATGTTGTCCTGGAGAGCTTGCAGAGCACTGGGGAAAGGCAGGCAGAGAATTCCCTGATAGCACCTTCTCTGTGCCTGGGAAGCAGAAGTGTTCACATTTCTTCGCAGAATCGCTTTTGTGCAGAAAACAGTAACACATGTTCAGAAGGAAAGAAAGCACAGAGCCCCAGATTCTATGTTGTCCTGGAGAGCTTGCAGAGCACTGGGGAAAGGCAGGCAGAGAATTCCCTGCTAGTACCTTCTCTGTGCCTGGGAAGCAGAAGTGTTCACATTGCTTCGCAAGAATCGCTTTTCTGCAGAAAACAGTAACAGTTGTTCAGAACGAAAGAAAGCACAGAGCCCCAGATTCTATGTTGTCCTGGAGAGCTTGCAGAGCACTGGGGAAAGGCAGGCAGAGAATTCCCTGATAGCACCTTCTCTGTGCCTGTTCACATTGCTTCGCAGAATCGCTTTTGTGCAGAAAACAGTAACACTTGTTCAGAAGGAAAGAAAGCACAGAGCCCCAGATTCTATGTTGTCCTGGAGAGCTTGCAGAGCACTGGGGAAAGGCAGGCAGAGAATTCCCTGCTAGCACCTTCTCTGTGCCTGGGAAGCAGAAGTGTTCACATTGCTTCGCAAGAATCGCTTTTGTGCAGAAAACAGTAACACTTGTTCAGAAGGAAAGAAAGCACAGAGCCCCAGATTTTATGTTGTCCTGGAGAGCTTGCAGAGCACTGGGGAAAGGCAGGCAGAGAATTCCCTGCTAGCACCTTCTCTGTGCCTGTTCACATTGCTTCGCAGAATCGCTTTTGTGCAGAAAACAGTAACACTTGTTCAGAAGGAAAGAAAGCACAGAGCCCCAGATTCTATGTTGTCCTGGAGAGCTTGCAGAGCACTGGGGAAAGGCAGGCAGAGAATTCCTTGCTAGCACCTTCTCTGTGCCTGGGAAGCAGAAGTGTTCACATTGCTTCGCAAGAATCGCTTTTGTGCAGAAAACAGTAACACTTGTTCAGAAGGAAAGAAAGCACAGAGCCCCAGATTTTATGTTGTCCTGGAGAGCTTGCAGAGCACTGGGGAAAGGCAGGCAGAGAATTCCCTGCTAGCACCTTCTCTGTGCCTGGGAAGCAGAAGTGTACACATTGCTTCGCAGAATCGCTTTTGTGCAGAAAACAGTAACACTTGTTCAGAAGGAAAGAAAGCACAGAGCCCCAGATTCTATGTTGTCCTGGAGAGCTTGCAGAGCACTGGGGAAAGGCAGGCAGAGAATTCCTGATAGCACCTTCTCTGTGCCTGTTCACATTGCTTCGCAGAATCGCTTTTGTGCAGAAAACATTAACACTTGTTCAGAACGAAAGAAAGCACAGAGCCCCAGATTCTATGTTGTCCTGGAGAGCTTGCAGAGCACTGGGGAAAGGCAGGCAGAGAATTCCCTGCTAGCACCTTCTCTGTGCCTGGGAAGCAGAAGTGTTCACATTGCTTCGCAAGAATCGCTTTTGTGCAGAAAACAGTAACACTTGTTCAGAAGGAAAGAAAGCACAGAGCCCCAGATTCTATGTTGTCCTGGAGAGCTTGCAGAGCACTGGGGAAAGGCAGGCAGAGAATTCGCTGCTAGCACCTTCTCTGTGCCTGTTCACATTGCTTCGCAAGAATCGCTTTTGTGCAGAAAACAGTAACACTTGTTCAGAAGGAAAGAAAGCACAGAGCCCCAGATTCTATGTTTTCCTGGAGAGCTTGCAGAGCACTGGGGAAAGGCAGGCAGAGAATTCCCTGATAGCACCTTCTCTGTGCCTGTTCACATTGCTTCGCAGAATCGCTTTTGTGCAGAAAACACTAACACTTGTTCAGAAGGAAAGAAAGCACAGAGCCCCAGATTCTATGTTTTCCTGGAGAGCTTGCAGAGCACTGGGGAAAGGCAGGCAGAGAATTCCCTGCTAGCACCTTCTCTGTGCCTGGGAAGCAGAAGTGTTCACATTGCTTCGCAAGAATCGCTTTTGTGCAGAAAACAGTAACAGTTGTTCAGAACGAAAGAAAGCACAGAGCCCCAGATTCTATGTTGTCCTGGAGAGCTTGCAGAGCACTGGGGAAAGGCAGGCAGAGAATTCCCTGCTAGCACCTTCTCTGTGCCTGGGAAGCAGAAGTGTTCACATTGCTTCGCAAGAATCGCTTTTGTGCAGAAAACAGTAACACTTGTTCAGAACGAAAGAAAGCACAGAGCCCCAGATTTTATGTTGTCCTGGAGAGCTTGCAGAGCACTGGGGAAAGGCAGGCAGAGAATTCCCTGATAGCACCTTCTCTGTGCCTGGGAAGCAGAAGTGTTCACATTGCTTCGCAGAATCGCTTTTGTGCAGAAAACAGTAACACTTGTTCAGAAGGAAAGAAAGCACAGAGCCCCAGATTTTATGTTGTCCTGGAGATCTTGCAGAGCACTGGGGAAAGGCAGGCAGAGAATTCCCTGCTAGCACCTTCTCTGTGCCTGGGAAGCAGAAGTGTACACATTGCTTCGCAGAATCGCTTTTGTGCAGAAAACAGTAACACTTGTTCAGAAGGAAAGAAAGCACAGAGCCCCAGATTCTATGTTGTCCTGGAGAGCTTGCAGAGCACTGGGGAAAGGCAGGCAGAGAATTCCTTGCTAGCACCTTCTCTGTGCCTGGGAAGCAAAAGTGTTTCCATTGCTTCGCAGAATCGCTTTTGTGCAGAAAACAGTAACACTTGTTCAGAACGAAAGAAAGCACAGAGCCCCAGATTTGCTGTTGTCCCGGAGAGCTTGCAGAGCACTGGGGAAAGGCAGGCAGAGAATTCCCTGATAGCACCTTCTCTGTGCCTGGGAAGCAGAAGTGTTCACATTGCTTCGCAAGAATCGCTTTTGTGCAGAAAACAGTAACACTTGTTCAGAAGGAAAGAAAGCACAGAGCACCAGATTTTATGTTGCCCTGGAGAGCTTGCAGAGCACTGGGGAAAGGCAGGCAGAGAATTCCCTGCTAGCACCTTCTCTGTGCCTGGGAAGCAGAAGTGTTCACATTGCTTCGCAGAATCGCTTTTGTGCAGAAAACACTAACACTTGTTCAGAACGAAAGAAAGCACAGAGCCCCAGATTTTATGTTGTCCTGGAGAGCTTGCAGAGCACTGGGGAAAGGCAGGCAGAGAATTCCCTGCTAGCACCTTCTCTGTGCCTGTTCACATTGCTTCGCAGAATCGCTTTTCTGCAGAAAACAGTAACACTTGTTCAGAACGAAAGAAAGCACAGAGCCCCAGATTTGCTGTTGTCCTGGAGAGCTTGCAGAGCACTGGGGAAAGGCAGGCAGAGATTTCCCTAATAGCACCTTCTCTGTGCCTGGGAAGCAGAAGTGTTCACATTGCTTCGCAAGAATCGCTTTTGTGCAGAAAACACTAACTGTTGTTCAGAACGAAAGAAAGCACAGAGCCCCAGATTCTATGTTGTCCTGGAGAGCTTGCAGAGCACTGGGGAAAGGCAGGCAGAGAATTCCCTGATAGCACCTTCTCTGTGCCTGTTCACATTGCTTCGCAGAATCGCTTTTGTGCAGAAAACAGTAACACTTGTTCAGAAGGAAAGAAAGCACAGAGCCCCAGATTCTATGTTGTCCTGGAGAGCTTGCAGAGCACTGGGGAAAGGCAGGCAGAGAATTCCCTGATAGCACCTTCTCTGTGCCTGGGAAGCAGAAGTGTTCACATTGCTTCGCAAGAATCGCCTTTGTGCAGAAAACAGTAACACTTGTTCAGAAGGAAAGAAAGCACAGAGCCCCAGATTTTATGTTGTCCTGGAGAGCTTGCAGAGCACTGGGGAAAGGCAGGCAGAGAATTCCCTGCTAGCACCTTCTCTGTGCCTGTTCACATTGCTTCGCAGAATTGCTTTTGTGCAGAAAACAGTAACACTTGTTCAGAAGGAAAGAAAGCACAGAGCCCCAGATTCTATGTTGTCCTGGAGAGCTTGCAGAGCACTGGGGAAAGGCAGGCAGAGAATTCCTTGCTAGCACCTTCTCTGTGCCTGGGAAGCAGAAGTGTTCACATTGCTTCGCAAGAATCGCTTTTGTGCAGAAAACAGTAACACTTGTTCAGAAGGAAAGAAAGCACAGAGCCCCAGATTTTATGTTGTCCTGGAGAGCTTGCAGAGCACTGGGGAAAGGCAGGCAGAGAATTCCCTGCTAGCACCTTCTCTGTGCCTGGGAAGCAGAAGTGTACACATTGCTTCGCAGAATCGCTTTTGTGCAGAAAACAGTAACACTTGTTCAGAAGGAAAGAAAGCACAGAGCCCCAGATTCTATGTTGTCCTGGAGAGCTTGCAGAGCACTGGGGAAAGGCAGGCAGAGAATTCCCTGATAGCACCTTCTCTGTGCCTGGGAAGCAGAAGTGTTCACATTGCTTCGCAAGAATCGCTTTTGTGCAGAAAACAGTAACAGTTGTTCAGAACGAAAGAAAGCACAGAGCCCCAGATTCTATGTTGTCCTGGAGAGCTTGCAGAGCACTGGGGAAAGGCACGCATAGAATTCCTTGCTAGCACCTTCTCTGTGCCTGGGAAGCAGAAGTGTTCACATTGCTTCGCAAGAATCGCTTTTGTGCAGAAAACAGTAACACTTGTTCAGAAGGAAAGAAAGCACAGAGCCCCAGATTTTATGTTGCCCTGGAGAGCTTGCAGAGCACTGGGGAAAGGCAGGCAGAGAATTCCCTGATAGCACCTTCTCTGTGCCTGGGAAGCAGAAGTGTTCACATTTCTTCGCAGAATCGCTTTTGTGCAGAAAACAGTAACACTTGTTCAGAAGGAAAGAAAGCACAGAGCCCCAGATTCTATGTTGTCCTGGAGAGCTTGCAGAGCACTGGGGAAAGGCAGGCAGAGAATTCCTGATAGCACCTTCTCTGTGCCTGTTCACATTGCTTCGCAGAATCGCTTTTGTGCAGAAAACATTAACACTTGTTCAGAACGAAAGAAAGCACAGAGCCCCAGATTCTATGTTGTCCTGGAGAGCTTGCAGAGCACTGGGGAAAGGCAGGCAGAGAATTCCCTGATAGCACCTTCTCTGTGCCTGGGAAGTAGAAGTGTTCACATTGCTTCGCAAGAATCGCTTTTGTGCAGAAAACAGTAACAGTTGTTCAGAACGAAAGAAAGCACAGAGCCCCAGATTCTATGTTGTCCTGGAGAGCTTGCAGAGCACTGGGGAAAGGCAGGCAGAGAATTCCCTGCTAGCACCTTCTCTGTGCCTGTTCACATTGCTTCGCAGAATCGCTTTTGTGCAGAAAACACTAACACTTGTTCAGAAGGAAAGAAAGCACAGAGCCCCAGATTCTATGTTTTCCTGGAGAGCTTGCAGAGCACTGGGGAAAGGCAGGCAGAGAATTCCCTGCTAGCACCTTCTCTGTGCCTGTTCACATTGCTTCGCAGAATCGCTTTTGTGCAGAAAACACTAACACTTGTTCAGAAGGAAAGAAAGCACAGAGCCCCAGATTCTATGTTTTCCTGGAGAGCTTGCAGAGCACTGGGGAAAGGCAGGCAGAGAATTCCCTGCTAGCACCTTCTCTGTGCCTGGGAAGCAGAAGTGTTCACATTGCTTCGCAAGAATCGCTTTTGTGCAGAAAACAGTAACAGTTGTTCAGAACGAAAGAAAGCACAGAGCCCCAGATTCTATGTTGTCCTGGAGAGCTTGCAGAGCACTGGGGAAAGGCAGGCAGAGAATTCCCTGATAGCACCTTCTCTGTGCCTGGGAAGCAGAAGTGTTCACATTTCTTCGCAGAATCGCTTTTGTGCAGAAAACAGTAACACTTGTTCAGAAGGAAAGAAAGCACAGAGCCCCAGATTCTATGTTGTCCTGGAGAGCTTGCAGAGCACTGGGGAAAGGCAGGCAGAGAATTCCTGATAGCACCTTCTCTGTGCCTGTTCACATTGCTTCGCAGAATCGCTTTTGTGCAGAAAACAGTAACACTTGTTCAGAACGAAAGAAAGCACAGAGCCCCAGATTCTATGTTGTCCTGGAGAGCTTGCAGAGCACTGGGGAAAGGCAGGCAGAGAATTCCCTGATAGCACCTTCTCTGTGCCTGGGAAGTAGAAGTGTTCACATTGCTTCGCAAGAATCGCTTTTGTGCAGAAAACAGTAACAGTTGTTCAGAACGAAAGAAAGCACAGAGCCCCAGATTCTATGTTGTCCTGGAGAGCTTGCAGAGCACTGGGGAAAGGCAGGCAGAGAATTCCCTGCTAGCACCTTCTCTGTGCCTGTTCACATTGCTTCGCAGAATCGCTTTTGTGCAGAAAACACTAACACTTGTTCAGAAGGAAAGAAAGCACAGAGCCCCAGATTCTATGTTTTCCTGGAGAGCTTGCAGAGCACTGGGGAAAGGCAGGCAGAGAATTCCCTGATAGCACCTTCTCTGTGCCTGTTCACATTGCTTCGCAGAATCGCTTTTGTGCAGAAAACACTAACACTTGTTCAGAAGGAAAGAAAGCACAGAGCCCCAGATTCTATGTTTTCCTGGAGAGCTTGCAGAGCACTGGGGAAAGGCAGGCAGAGAATTCCCTGCTAGCACCTTCTCTGTGCCTGGGAAGCAGAAGTGTTCACATTGCTTCGCAAGAATCTCTTTTGTGCAGAAAACAGTAACAGTTGTTCAGAACGAAAGAAAGCACAGAGCCCCAGATTCTATGTTGTCCTGGAGAGCTTGCAGAGCACTGGGGAAAGGCAGGCAGAGAATTCCCTGCTAGCACCTTCTCTGTGCCTGGGAAGCAGAAGTGTTCACATTGCTTCGCAAGAATCGCTTTTGTGCAGAAAACACTAACACTTGTTCAGAACGAAAGAAAGCACAGAGCCCCAGATTCTATGTTGTCCTGGAGAGCTTGCAGAGCACTGGGGAAAGGCAGGCAGAGAATTCCCTGCTAGCACCTTCTCTGTGCCTGGGAAGCAGAAGTGTTCACATTGCTTCGCAAGAATCGCTTTTGTGCAGAAAACAGTAACACTTGTTCAGAAGGAAAGAAAGCACAGAGCCCCAGATTTTATGTTGCCCTGGAGAGCTTGCAGAGCACTGGGGAAAGGCAGGCAGAGAATTCCCTGATAGCACCTTCTCTGTGCCTGGGAAGCAGAAGTCTTCACATTGCTTCGCAGAATCGCTTTTGTGCAGAAAACAGTAACACTTGTTCAGAAGGAAAGAAAGCACAGAGCCCCAGATTTTATGTTGTCCTGGAGAGCTTGCAGAGCACTGGGGAAAGGCAGGCAGAGAATTCCCTGCTAGCACCTTCTCTGTGCCTGGGAAGCAGAAGTGTACACATTGCTTCGCAGAATCGCTTTTGTGCAGAAAACAGTAACACTTGTTCAGAAGGAAAGAAAGCACAGAGCCCCAGATTCTATGTTGTCCTGGAGAGCTTGCAGAGCACTGGGGAAAGGCAGGCAGAGAATTCCTTGCTAGCACCTTCTCTGTGCCTGGGAAGCAGAAGTGTTCACATTGCTTCGCAAGAATCGCTTTTGTGCAGAAAACAGTAACAGTTGTTCAGAAGGAAAGAAAGCACAGAGCCCCAGATTCTATGTTGTCCTGGAGAGCTTGCAGAGCACTGGGGAAAGGCAGGCAGAGAATTCCCTGCTAGCACCTTCTCTGTGCCTGGGAAGCAGAAGTGTTCACATTGCTTCGCAAGAATCGCTTTTGTGCAGAAAACAGTAACACTTGTTCAGAAGGAAAGAAAGCACAGAGCCCCAGATTTTATGTTGCCCTGGAGAGCTTGCAGAGCACTGGGGAAAGGCAGGCAGAGAATTCCCTGATAGCACCTTCTCTGTGCCTGGGAAGCAGAAGTGTTCACATTGCTTCGCAGAATCGCTTTTGTGCAGAAAACAGTAACACTTGTTCAGAAGGAAAGAAAGCACAGAGCCCCAGATTCTATGTTGTCCTGGAGAGCTTGCAGAGCACTGGGGAAAGGCAGGCAGAGAATTCCTGATAGCACCTTCTCTGTGCCTGTTCACATTGCTTCGCAGAATCGCTTTTGTGCAGAAAACATTAACACTTGTTCAGAACGAAAGAAAGCACAGAGCCCCAGATTCTATGTTGTCCTGGAGAGCTTGCAGAGCACTGGGGAAAGGCAGGCAGAGAATTCCCTGCTAGCACCTTCTCTGTGCCTGGGAAGCAGAAGTGTTCACATTGCTTCGCAAGAATCGCTTTTGTGCAGAAAACAGTAACAGTTGTTCAGAACGAAATAAAGCACAGAGCCCCAGATTCTATGTTGTCCTGGAGAGCTTGCAGAGCACTGGGGAAAGGCAGGCAGAGAATTCCCTGATAGCACCTTCTCTGTGCCTGTTCACATTGCTTCGCAGAATCGCTTTTGTGCAGAAAACACTAACACTTGTTCAGAAGGAAAGAAAGCACAGAGCCCCAGATTCTATGTTTTCCTGGAGAGCTTGCAGAGCACTGGGGAAAGGCAGGCAGAGAATTCCCTGCTAGCACCTTCTCTGTGCCTGGGAAGCAGAAGTGTTCACATTGCTTCGCAAGAATCGCTTTTGTGCAGAAAACAGTAACAGTTGTTCAGAACGAAAGAAAGCACAGAGCCCCAGATTCTATGTTGTCCTGGAGAGCTTGCAGAGCACTGGGGAAAGGCAGGCAGAGAATTCCCTGCTAGCACCTTCTCTGTGCCTGGGAAGCAGAAGTGTTCCCATTGCTTCGCAAAATCGCTTTTGTGCAGAAAACAGTAACACTTGTTCAGAAGGAAAGAAAGCACAGAGCCCCAGATTCTATGTTGTCCTGGAGAGCTTGCAGAGCACTGGGGAAAGGCAGGCAGAGAATTCCCTGATAGCACCTTCTCTGTGCCTGGGAAGCAGAAGTGTTCACATTGCTTCGCAAGAATCGCTTTTGTGCAGAAAACAGTAACAGTTGTTCAGAACGAAAAAAAGCACAGAGCCCCAGATTCTATGTTGTCCTGGAGAGCTTGCAGAACACTGGGGAAAGGCAGGCAGAGAATTCCTTGCTAGCACCTTCTCTGTGCCTGGGAAGCAGAAGTGTTCACATTGCTTCGCAAGAATCGCTTTTGTGCAGAAAACAGTAACAGTTGTTCAGAATGAAAGAAAGCACAGAGCCCCAGATTCTATGTTGTCCTGGAGAGCTTGCAGAGCACTGGGGAAAGGCAGGCAGAGAATTCCCTGCTAGCACCTTCTCTGTGCCTGTTCACATTGCTTCGCAGAATCGCTTTTGTGCAGAAAACACTAACACTTGTTCAGAAGGAAAGAAAGCACAGAGCCCCAGATTCTATGTTGTCCTGGAGAGCTTGCAGAGCACTGGGGAAAGGCAGGCAGAGAATTCCCTGCTAGCACCTTCTCTGTGCCTGGGAAGCAGAAGTGTTCACATTGCTTCGCAAGAATCGCTTTTGTGCAGAAAACAGTAACAGTTGTTCAGAACGAAAGAAAGCACAGAGCCCCAGATTCTATGTTGTCCTGGAGAGCTTGCAGAGCACTGGGGAAAGGCAGGCAGAGAATTCCTTGCTAGTACCTTCTCTGTCCCTGGGAAGCAGAAGTGTTCACATTGCTTCGCAGAATCGCTTTTGTGCAGAAAACAGTAACAGTTGTTCAGAAGGAAAGAAAGCACAGAGCCCCAGATTTTATGTTGTCCTGGAGAGCTTGCAGAGCACTGGGGAAAGGCAGGCAGAGAATTCCCTGCTAGCACCTTCTCTGTGCCTGTTCACATTGCTTCGCAGAATTGCTTTTGTGCAGAAAACAGTAACACTTGTTCAGAAGGAAAGAAAGCACAGAGCCCCAGATTCTATGTTGTCCTCAAGAGCTTGCAGAGCACTGGGGAAAGGCAGGTAGAGAATTCCCTGATAGCACCTTCTCTGTGCCTGGGAAGCAGAAGTGTTCACATTGCTTCGCAAGAATCGCTTTTGTGCAGAAAACAGTAACACTTGTTCAGAAGGAAAGAAAGCACAGAGCCCCAGATTTTATGTTGCCCTGGAGAGCTTGCAGAGCACTGGGGAAAGGCAGGCAGAGAATTCCCTGCAAGCACCTTCTCTGTGCCTGGGAAGCAGAAGTGTTCACATTGCTTCGCAGAATCGCTTTTGTGCAGAAAACAGTAACACTTGTTCAGAAGGAAAGAAAGCACAGAGCCCCAGATTCTATGTTGTCCTGGAGAGCTTGCAGAGCACTGGGGAAAGGCAGGCAGAGAATTCCCTGATAGCACCTTCTCTGTGCCTGTTCACATTGCTTCGCAGAATCTCTTTTGTGCAGAAAACATTAACACTTGTTCAGAACGAAAGAAAGCACAGAGCCCCAGATTCTATGTTGTCCTGGAGAGCTTGCAGAGCACTGGGGAAAGGCAGGCAGAGAATTCCCTGCTAGCACCTTCTCTGTGCCTGGGAAGCAGAAGTGTTCACATTGCTTCGCAAGAATCGCTTTTGTGCAGAAAACAGTAACAGTTGTTCAGAACGAAAGAAAGCACAGAGCCCCAGATTCTATGTTGTCCTGGAGAGCTTGCAGAGCACTGGGGAAAGGCAGGCAGAGAATTCCCTGATAGCACCTTCTCTGTGCCTGTTCACAATTCTTCGCAGAATCGCTTTTGTGCAGAAAACAGTAACACTTGTTCAGAAGGAAAGAAAGCACAGAGCCCCAGATTCTATGTTGTCCTGGAGAGCTTGCAGAGCACTGGGGAAAGGCAGGCAGAGAATTCCCTGATAGCACCTTCTCTGTGCCTGGGAAGCAGAAGTGTTCACATTGCTTCGCAAGAATCGCTTTTGTGCAGAAAACAGTAACAGTTGTTCAGAACGAAAGAAAGCACAGAGCCCCAGATTCTATGTTGTCCTGGAGAGCTTGCAGAGCACTGGGGAAAGGCAGGCAGAGAATTCCCTGATAGCACCTTCTCTGTGCCTGTTCACATTGCTTCGCAGAATCGCTTTTGTGCAGAAAACAGTAACACTTGTTCAGAAGGAAAGAAAGCACAGAGCCCCAGATTCTATGTTGTCCTGGAGAGCTTGCAGAGCACTGGGGAAAGGCAGGCAGAGAATTCCTTCCTAGCACCTTCTCTGTGCCTGGGAAGCAGAAGTGTTCACATTGCTTCGCAGAATCGCTTTTGTGCAGAAAACAGTAACACTTGTTCAGAAGGAAAGAAAGCACAGAGCCCCAGATTTTATGTTGTCCTGGAGAGATTGCAGAGCACTGGGGAAAGGCAGGCAGAGAATTCCCTGATAGCACCTTCTCTGTGCCTGTTCACATTGCTTCGCAGAATCGCTTTTGTGCAGAAAACAGTAACACTTGTTCAGAAGGAAAGAAAGCACAGAGCCCCAGATTTTATGTTGTCCTGGAGAGCTTGCAGAGCACTGGGGAAAGGCAGGCAGAGAATTCCTTGCTAGCACCTTCTCTGTGCCTGGGAAGCAGAAGTGTTCACATTGCTTCGCAAGAATCGCTTTTGTGCAGAAAACAGTAACACTTGTTCAGAAGGAAAGAAAGCACAGAGCCCCAGATTTTATGTTGTCCTGGAGAGCTTGCAGAGCACTGGGGAAAGGCAGGCAGAGAATTCCCTGCTAGCACCTTCTCTGTGCCTGTTCACATTGCTTCGCAGAATCGCTTTTGTGCAGAAAACACTAACACTTGTTCAGAACGAAAGAAAGCACAGAGCCCAAGATTCTATGTTGTCCTGGAGAGATTGCAGAGCACTGGGGAAAGGCAGGCAGAGAATTCCTTGCTAGCACCTTCTCTGTGCCTGGGAAGCAGAAGTGTTCACATTGCTTCGCAGAATCGCTTTTGTGCAGAAAACAGTAACACTTGTTCAGAAGGAAAGAAAGCACAGAGCCCCAGATTCTATGTTGTCCTGGAGAGCTTGCAGAGCACTGGGGAAAGGCAGGCAGAGAATTCCTTGCTAGCACCTTCTCTGTGCCTGGGAAGCAGAAGTGTTCACATTGCTTCGCAAGAATCGCTTTTGTGCAGAAAACACTAACACTTGTTCAGAAGGAAAGAAAGCACAGAGCCCCAGATTCTATGTTGTCCTGGAGAGCTTGCAGAGCACTGGGGAAAGGCAGGCAGAGAATTCCCTGCTAGCACCTTCTCTGTGCCTGTTCACATTGCTTCGCAGAATTGCTTTTGTGCAGAAAACAGTAACACTTGTTCAGAAGGAAAGAAAGCACAGAGCCCCAGATTCTATGTTGTCCTCGAGAGCTTGCAGAGCACTGGGGAAAGGCAGGTAGAGAATTCCCTGATAGCACCTTCTCTGTGCCTGGGAAGCAGAAGTGTTCACATTGCTTCGCAAGAATCGCTTTTGTGCAGAAAACAGTAACACTTGTTCAGAAGGAAAGAAAGCACAGAGCCCCAGATTTTATGTTGTCCTGGAGAGCTTGCAGAGCACTGGGGAAAGGCAGGCAGAGAATTCCCTGCTAGCACCTTCTCTGTGCCTGTTCATATTGCTTCGCAGAATCGCTTTTGTGCAGAAAACTCTAACACTTGTTCAGAACGAAAGAAAGCACAGAGCCCAAGATTCTATGTTGTCCTGGAGAGCTTGCAGAGCACTGGGGAAAGGCAGGCAGAGAATTCCCTGATAGCACCTTCTCTGTGCCTGGGAAGCAGAAGTGTTCACATTGCTTCGCAAGAATCGCTTTTGTGCAGAAAACAGTAACAGTTGTTCAGAACGAAAGAAAGCACAGAGCCCCAGATTCTATGTTGTCCTGGAGAGCTTGCAGAGCACTGGGGAAAGGCAGGCAGAGAATTCCCTGCTAGCACCTTCTCTGTGCCTGTTCACATTGCTTCGCAGAATCGCTTTTGTGCAGAAAACATTAACACTTGTTCAGAACGAAAGAAAGCACAGAGCCCCAGATTCTATGTTGTCCTGGAGAGCTTGCAGAGCACTGGGGAAAGGCAGGCAGAGAATTCCCTGCTAGCACCTTCTCTGTGCCTGGGAAGCAGAAGTGTTCACATTGCTTCGCAAGAATCGCTTTTGTGCAGAAAACAGTAACAGTTGTTCAGAACGAAAGAAAGCACAGAGCCCCAGATTCTATGTTGTCCTGGAGAGCTTGCAGAGCACTGGGGAAAGGCAGGCAGAGAATTCCCTGATAGCACCTTCTCTGTGCCTGTTCACATTGCTTCGCAGAATCGCTTTTGTGCAGAAAACAGTAACAGTTGTTCAGAACGAAAGAAAGCACAGAGCCCCAGATTCTATGTTGTCCTGGAGAGCTTGCAGAGCACTGGGGAAAGGCAGGCAGAGAATTCCCTGATAGCACCTTCTCTGTGCCTGTTCACATTGCTTCGCAAGAATCGCTTTTCTGCAGAAAACAGTAACAGTTGTTCAGAACGAAAGAAAGCACAGAGCCCCAGATTCTATGTTGTCCTGGAGAGCTTGCAGAGCACTGGGGAAAGGCAGGCAGAGAATTCCCTGCTAGCACCTTCTCTGTGCCTGGGAAGCAGAAGTGTTCACATTGCTTCGCAAGAATCGCTTTTGTGCAGAAAACAGTAACAGTTGTTCAGAACGAAAGAAAGCACAGAGCCCCAGATTCTATGTTGTCCTGGAGAGCTTGCAGAGCACTGGGGAAAGGCAGACAGAGAATTCCTTGCTAGCACCTTCTCTGTGCCTGGGAAGCAGAAGTGTTCACATTGCTTCGCAGAATCGCTTTTGTGCAGAAAACAGTAACACATGTTCAGAAGGAAAGAAAGCACAGAGCCCCAGATTCTATGTTGTCCTGGAGAGCTTGCAGAGCACTGGGGAAAGGCAGGCAGAGAATTCCCTGCTAGTACCTTCTCTGTGCCTGGGAAGCAGAAGTGTTCACATTGCTTCGCAAGAATCGCTTTTGTGCAGAAAACAGTAACACTTGTTCAGAAGGAAAGAAAGCACAGAGCCCCAGATTCTATGTTTTCCTGGAGAGCTTGCAGAGCACTGGGGAAAGGCAGGCAGAGAATTCCCTGATAGCACCTTCTCTGTGCCTGTTCACATTGCTTCGCAGAATCGCTTTTGTGCAGAAAACAGTAACACTTGTTCAGAAGGAAAGAAAGCACAGAGCCCCAGATTCTATGTTGTCCTGGAGAGCTTGCAGAGCACTGGGGAAAGGCAGGCAGAGAATTCCCTGATAGCACCTTCTCTGTGCCTGGGAAGCAGAAGTGTTCACATTTCTTCGCAGAATCGCTTTTGTGCAGAAAACAGTAACACTTGTTCAGAACGAAAGAAAGCACAGAGCCCCAGATTTGCTCTTGTCCCGGAGAGCTTGCAGAGCACTGGGGAAAGGCAGGCAGAGAATTCCCTGCTAGCACCTTCTCTGTGCCTGTTCACATTGCTTCGCAGAATCGCTTTTGTGCAGAAAACAGTAACACTTGTTCAGAAGGAAAGAAAGCACAGAGCCCCAGATTCTATGTTGTCCTGGAGAGCTTGCAGAGCACTGGGGAAAGGCAGGCAGAGAATTCCTTGCTAGCACCTTCTCTGTGCCTGGGAAGCAGAAGTGTTCACATTGCTTCGCAGAATCGCTTTTCTGCAGAAAACAGTAACACTTGTTCAGAAGGAAAGAAAGCACAGAGCCCCAGATTCTATGTTGTCCTCGAGAGCTTGCAGAGCACTGGGGAAAGGCAGGTAGAGAATTCCCTGATAGCACCTTCTCTGTGCCTGGGAAGCAGAAGTGTTCACATTGCTTCGCAAGAATCGCTTTTGTGCAGAAAACAGTAACACTTGTTCAGAAGGAAAGAAAGCACAGAGCCCCAGATTTTATGTTGTCCTGGAGAGCTTGCAGAGCACTGGGGAAAGGCAGGCAGAGAATTCCCTGCTAGCACCTTCTCTGTGCCTGGGAAGTAGAAGTGTTCACATTGCTTCGCAAGAATCGCTTTTGTGCAGAAAACAGTAACAGTTGTTCAGAACGAAAGAAAGCACAGAGCCCCAGATTCTATGTTGTCCTGGAGAGCTTGCAGAGCACTGGGGAAAGGCAGGCAGAGAATTCCCTGATAGCACCTTCTCTGTGCCTGTTCACATTGCTTCGCAGAATCGCTTTTGTGCAGAAAACATTAACACTTGTTCAGAACGAAAGAAAGCACAGAGCCCCAGATTCTATGTTTTCCTGAAGAGCTTGCAGAGCACTGGGGAAAGGCAGGCAGAGAATTCCCTGCTAGCACCTTCTCTGTGCCTGGGAAGCAGAAGTGTTCACATTTCTTCGCAAGAATCGCTTTTGTGCAGAAAACAGTAACAGTTGTTCAGAACGAAAGAAAGCACAGAGCCCCAGATTCTATGTTGTCCTGGAGAGCTTGCAGAGCACTGGGGAAAGGCAGGCAGAGAATTCCCTGATAGCACCTTCTCTGTGCCTGTTCACATTGCTTCGCAGAATCGCTTTTGTGCAGAAAACAGTAACACTTGTTCAGAAGGAAAGAAAGCACAGAGCCCCAGATTCTATGTTGTCCTGGAGAGCTTGCAGAGCACTGGGGAAAGGCAGGCAGAGAATTCCCTGCTAGCACCTTCTCTGTGCCTGGGAAGCAGAAGTGTTCACATTGCTTCGCAAGAATCGCTTTTGTGCAGAAAACAGTAACAGTTGTTCAGAACGAAAGAAAGCACAGAGCCCCAGATTCTATGTTGTCCTGGAGAGCTTGCAGAGCACTGGGGAAAGGCAGGCAGAGAATTCCCTGATAGCACCTTCTCTGTGCCTGGGAAGCAGAAGTGTTCACATTGCTTCGCAAGAATCGCTTTTGTGCAGAAAACAGTAACACTTGTTCAGAAGGAAAGAAAGCACAGAGCCCCAGATTTTATGTTGCCCTGGAGAGCTTGCAGAGCACTGGGGAAAGGCAGGCAGAGAATTCCCTGATAGCACCTTCTCTGTGCCTGGGAAGCAGAAGTCTTCACATTGCTTCGCAGAATCGCTTTTGTGCAGAAAACAGTAACACTTGTTCAGAAGGAAAGAAAGCACAGAGCCCCAGATTTTATGTTGTCCTGGAGAGCTTGCAGAGCACTGGGGAAAGGCAGGCAGAGAATTCCCTGCTAGCACCTTCTCTGTGCCTGGGAAGCAGAAGTGTACACATTGCTTCGCAGAATCGCTTTTGTGCAGAAAACAGTAACACTTGTTCAGAAGGAAAGAAAGCACAGAGCCCCAGATTCTATGTTGTCCTGGAGAGCTTGCAGAGCACTGGGGAAAGGCAGGCAGAGAATTCCTTGCTAGCACCTTCTCTGTGCCTGGGAAGCAGAAGTGTTCACATTGCTTCGCAAGAATCGCTTTTGTGCAGAAAACAGTAACACTTGTTCAGAAGGAAAGAAAGCACAGAGCCCCAGATTCTATGTTGTCCTGGAGAGCTTGCAGAGCACTGGGGAAAGGCAGGCAGAGAATTCCCTGCTAGCACCTTCTCTGTGCCTGGGAAGCAGAAGTGTTCACATTGCTTCGCAAGAATCGCTTTTGTGCAGAAAACAGTAACACTTGTTCAGAAGGAAAGAAAGCACAGAGCCCCAGATTTTATGTTGCCCTGGAGAGCTTGCAGAGCACTGGGGAAAGGCAGGCAGAGAATTCCCTGATAGCACCTTCTCTGTGCCTGGGAAGCAGAAGTGTTCACATTGCTTCGCAGAATCGCTTTTGTGCAGAAAACATTAACACTTGTTCAGAAGGAAAGAAAGCACAGAGCCCCAGATTCTATGTTGTCCTGGAGAGCTTGCAGAGCACTGGGGAAAGGCAGGCAGAGAATTCCCTGATAGCACCTTCTCTGTGCCTGGGAAGCAGAAGTGTTCACATTGCTTCGCAAGAATCGCTTTTGTGCAGAAAACACTAACACTTGTTCAGAACGAAAGAAAGCACAGAGCCCCAGATTCTATGTTGTCCTGGAGAGCTTGCAGAGCACTGGGGAAAGGCAGGCAGAGAATTCCTGATAGCACCTTCTCTGTGCCTGTTCACATTGCTTCGCAGAATCGCTTTTGTGCAGAAAACATTAACACTTGTTCAGAACGAAAGAAAGCACAGAGCCCCAGATTCTATGTTGTCCTGGAGAGCTTGCAGAGCACTGGGGAAAGGCAGGCAGAGAATTCCCTGCTAGCACCTTCTCTGTGCCTGTTCACATTGCTTCGCAGAATCGCTTTTGTGCAGAAAACACTAACACTTGTTCAGAAGGAAAGAAAGCACAGAGCCCCAGATTCTATGTTTTCCTGGAGAGCTTGCAGAGCACTGGGGAAAGGCAGGCAGAGAATTCCCTGCTAGCACCTTCTCTGTGCCTGGGAAGCAGAAGTGTTCACATTGCTTCGCAAGAATCGCTTTTGTGCAGAAAACAGTAACAGTTGTTCAGAACGAAAGAAAGCACAGAGCCCCAGATTCTATGTTGTCCTGGAGAGCTTGCAGAGCACTGGGGAAAGGCAGGCAGAGAATTCCCTGCTAGCACCTTCTCTGTGCCTGGGAAGCAGAAGTGTTCACATTGCTTCGCAAGAATCGCTTTTGTGCAGAAAACAGTAACACTTGTTCAGAAGGAAAGAAAGCACAGAGCCCCAGATTCTATGTTGTCCTGGAGAGCTTGCAGAGCACTGGGGAAAGGCAGGCAGAGAATTCCCTGATAGCACCTTCTCTGTGCCTGGGAAGCAGAAGTGTTCACATTGCTTCGCAAGAATCGCTTTTGTGCAGAAAACAGTAACAGTTGTTCAGAACGAAAGAAAGCACAGAGCCCCAGATTCTATGTTGTCCTGGAGAGCTTGCAGAACACTGGGGAAAGGCAGGCAGAGAATTCCTTGCTAGCACCTTCTCTGTGCCTGGGAAGCAGAAGTGTTCACATTGCTTCGCAAGAATCGCTTTTGTGCAGAAAACAGTAACACTTGTTCAGAATGAAAGAAAGCACAGAGCCCCAGATTCTATGTTGTCCTGGAGAGCTTGCAGAGCACTGGGGAAAGGCAGGCAGAGAATTCCCTGATAGCACCTTCTCTGTGCCTGGGAAGCAGAAGTGTTCACATTGCTTCGCAAGAATCGCTTTTGTGCAGAAAACAGTAACACTTGTTCAGAAGGAAAGAAAGCACAGAGCCCCAGATTCTATGTTGTCCTGGAGAGCTTGCAGAGCACTGGGGAAAGGCAGGCAGAGAATTCCCTGATAGCACCTTCTCTGTGCCTGTTCACATTGCTTCGCAGAATCGCTTTTGTGCAGAAAACAGTAACACTTGTTCAGAACGAAAGAAAGCACAGAGCCCCAGATTCTATGTTGTCCTGGAGAGCTTGCAGAGCACTGGGGAAAGGCAGGCAGAGAATTCCCTGCTAGCACCTTCTCTGTGCCTGGGAAGCAGAAGTGTTCACATTGCTTCGCAAGAATCGCTTTTGTGCAGAAAACACTAACACTTGTTCAGAACGAAAGAAAGCACAGAGCCCCAGATTCTATGTTGTCCTGGAGAGCTTGCAGAGCACTGGGGAAAGGCAGGCAGAGAATTCCCTGCTAGCACCTTCTCTGTGCCTGTTCACATTGCTTCGCAGAATCGCTTTTGTGCAGAAAACACTAACACTTGTTCAGAAGGAAAGAAAGCACAGAGCCCCAGATTCTATGTTTTCCTGGAGAGCTTGCAGAGCACTGGGGAAAGGCAGGCAGAGAATTCCCTGCTAGCACCTTCTCTGTGCCTGGGAAGCAGAAGTGTTCACATTGCTTCGCAAGAATCGCTTTTGTGCAGAAAACAGTAACAGTTGTTCAGAACGAAAGAAAGCACAGAGCCCCAGATTCTATGTTGTCCTGGAGAGCTTGCAGAGCACTGGGGAAAGGCAGGCAGAGAATTCCCTGCTAGCACCTTCTCTGTGCCTGGGAAGCAGAAGTGTTCACATTGCTTCGCAAGAATCGCTTTTGTGCAGAAAACACTAACACTTGTTCAGAAGGAAAGAAAGCACAGAGCCCCAGATTCTATGTTGTCCTGGAGAGCTTGCAGAGCACTGGGGAAAGGCAGGCAGAGAATTCCCTGATAGCACCTTCTCTGTGCCTGGGAAGCAGAAGTGTTCACATTGCTTCGCAAGAATCGCTTTTGTGCAGAAAACAGTAACAGTTGTTCAGAACGAAAGAAAGCACAGAGCCCCAGATTCTATGTTGTCCTGGAGAGCTTGCAGAACACTGGGGAAAGGCAGGCAGAGAATTCCTTGCTAGCACCTTCTCTGTGCCTGGGAAGCAGAAGTGTTCACATTGCTTCGCAAGAATCGCTTTTGTGCAGAAAACAGTAACACTTGTTCAGAATGAAAGAAAGCACAGAGCCCCAGATTCTATGTTGTCCTGGAGAGCTTGCAGAGCACTGGGGAAAGGCAGGCAGAGAATTCCCTGATAGCACCTTCTCTGTGCCTGGGAAGCAGAAGTGTTCACATTGCTTCGCAAGAATCGCTTTTGTGCAGAAAACAGTAACACTTGTTCAGAAGGAAAGAAAGCACAGAGCCCCAGATTCTATGTTGTCCTGGAGAGCTTGCAGAGCACTGGGGAAAGGCAGGCAGAGAATTCCCTGATAGCACCTTCTCTGTGCCTGTTCACATTGCTTCGCAGAATCGCTTTTGTGCAGAAAACAGTAACACTTGTTCAGAACGAAAGAAAGCACAGAGCCCCAGATTCTATGTTGTCCTGGAGAGCTTGCAGAGCACTGGGGAAAGGCAGGCAGAGAATTCCCTGCTAGCACCTTCTCTGTGCCTGGGAAGCAGAAGTGTTCACATTGCTTCGCAAGAATCGCTTTTGTGCAGAAAACACTAACACTTGTTCAGAACGAAAGAAAGCACAGAGCCCCAGATTCTATGTTGTCCTGGAGAGCTTGCAGAGCACTGGGGAAAGGCAGGCAGAGAATTCCCTGCTAGCACCTTCTCTGTGCCTGTTCACATTGCTTCGCAGAATCGCTTTTGTGCAGAAAACACTAACACTTGTTCAGAACGAAAGAAAGCACAGAGCCCAAGATTCTATGTTGTCCTGGAGAGCTTGCAGAGCACTGGGGAAAGGCAGGCAGAGAATTCCCTGATAGCACCTTCTCTGTGCCTGGGAAGCAGAAGTGTTCACATTGCTTCGCAAGAATCGCTTTTGTGCAGAAAACAGTAACAGTTGTTCAGAACGAAAGAAAGCACAGAGCCCCAGATTCTATGTTGTCCTGGAGAGCTTGCAGAGCACTGGGGAAAGGCAGGCAGAGAATTCCCTGATAGCACCTTCTCTGTGCCTGTTCACATTGCTTCGCAGAATCGCTTTTGTGCAGAAAACACTAACACTTGTTCAGAAGGAAAGAAAGCACAGAGCCCCAGATTCTATGTTGTCCTGGAGAGCTTGCAGAGCACTGGGGAAAGGCAGGCAGAGAATTCCTTCCTAGCACCTTCTCTGTGCCTGGGAAGCATAAGTGTTCACATTGCTTCGCAGAATCGCTTTTGTGCAGAAAACAGTAACACTTGTTCAGAAGGAAAGAAAGCACAGAGCCCCAGATTTTATGTTGTCCTGGAGAGCTTGCAGAGCACTGGGGAAAGGCAGGCAGAGAATTCCCTGCTAGCACCTTCTCTGTGCCTGTTCACATTGCTTCGCAGAATCGCTTTTGTGCAGAAAACAGTAACACTTGTTCAGAAGGCAAGAAAGCACAGAGCCCCAGATTTTATGTTGTCCTGGAGAGCTTGCAGAGCACTGGGGAAAGGCAGGCAGAGAATTCCTTGCTAGCACCTTCTCTGTGCCTGGGAAGCAGAAGTGTTCACATTGCTTCACAAGAATCGCTTTTGTGCAGAAAACAGTAACACTTGTTCAGAAGGAAAGAAAGCACAGAGCCCCAGATTTTATGTTGTCCTGGAGAGCTTGCAGAGCACTGGGGAAAGGCAGGCAGAGAATTCCCTGCTAGCACCTTCTCTGTGCCTGTTCACATTGCTTCGCAGAATCGCTTTTGTGCAGAAAACACTAACACTTGTTCAGAACGAAAGAAAGCACAGAGCCCAAGATTCTATGTTGTCCTGGAGAGATTGCAGAGCACTGGGGAAAGGCAGGCAGAGAATTCCTTGCTAGCACCTTCTCTGTGCCTGGGAAGCAGAAGTGTTCACATTGCTTCGCAGAATCGCTTTTCTGCAGAAAACAGTAACACTTGTTCAGAAGGAAAGAAAGCACAGAGCCCCAGATTTTATGTTGTCCTGGAGAGCTTGCAGAGCACTGGGGAAAGGCAGGCAGAGAATTCCTTGCTAGCACCTTCTCTGTGCCTGGGAAGCAGAAGTGTTCACATTGCTTCGCAAGAATCGCTTTTGTGCAGAAAACACTAACACTTGTTCAGAACGAAAGAAAGCACAGAGCCCCAGATTCTATGTTGTCCTGGAGAGCTTGCAGAGCACTGGGGAAAGGCAGGCAGAGAATTCCCTGCTAGCACCTTCTCTGTGCCTGGGAACCAAGTGTTCACATTGCTTCGCAAGAATCGCTTTTGTGCAGAAAACAGTAACACTTGTTCAGAAGGAAAGAAAGCACAGAGCCCCAGATTTTATGTTGTCCTGGAGAGCTTGCAGAGCACTGGGGAAAGGCAGGCAGAGAATTCCCTGCTAGCACCTTCTCTGTGCCTGTTCACATTGCTTCGCAGAATCGCTTTTGTGCAGAAAACACTAACACTTGTTCAGAACGAAAGAAAGCACAGAGCCCAAGATTCTATGTTGTCCTGGAGAGCTTGCAGAGCACTGGGGAAAGGCAGGCAGAGAATTCCCTGATAGCACCTTCTCTGTGCCTGGGAAGCAGAAGTGTTCACATTGCTTCGCAAGAATCGCTTTTGTGCAGAAAACAGTAACAGTTGTTCAGAACGAAAGAAAGCACAGAGCCCCAGATTCTATGTTGTCCTGGAGAGCTTGCAGAGCACTGGGGAAAGGCAGGCAGAGAATTCCCTGCTAGCACCTTCTCTGTGCCTGTTCACATTGCTTCGCAGAATCGCTTTTGTGCAGAAAACATTAACACTTGTTCAGAACGAAAGAAAGCACAGAGCCCCAGATTCTATGTTGTCCTGGAGAGCTTGCAGAGCACTGGGGAAAGGCAGGCAGAGAATTCCCTGCTAGCACCTTCTCTGTGCCTGGGAAGCAGAAGTGTTCACATTGCTTCGCAAGAATCGCTTTTGTGCAGAAAACAGTAACAGTTGTTCAGAACGAAAGAAAGCACAGAGCCCCAGATTCTATGTTGTCCTGGAGAGCTTGCAGAGCACTGGGGAAAGGCAGGCAGAGAATTCCCTGATAGCACCTTCTCTGTGCCTGTTCACATTGCTTCGCAGAATCGCTTTTGTGCAGAAAACAGTAACACTGGTTCAGAACGAAAGAAAGCACAGAGCCCCAGATTCTATGTTGTCCTGGAGAGATTGCAGAGCACTGGGGAAAGGCAGGCAGAGAATTCCTTGCTAGCACCTTCTCTGTGCCTGGGAAGCAGAAGTGTTCACATTGCTTCGCAGAATCGCTTTTCTGCAGAAAACAGTAACACTTGTTCAGAAGGAAAGAAAGCACAGAGCCCCAGATTTTATGTTGTCCTGGAGAGCTTGCAGAGCACTGGGGAAAGGCAGGCAGAGAATTCCTTGCTAGCACCTTCTCTGTGCCTGGGAAGCAGAAGTGTTCACATTGCTTCGCAAGAATCGCTTTTGTGCAGAAAACACTAACACTTGTTCAGAAGGAAAGAAAGCACAGAGCCCCAGATTCTATGTTGTCCTGGAGAGCTTGCAGAGCACTGGGGAAAGGCAGGCCGAGAATTCCCTGATAGCACCTTCTCTGTGCCTGGGAACCAAGTGTTCACATGGCTTCGCAAGAATCGCTTTTGTGCAGAAAACAGTAACACTTGTTCAGAAGGAAAGAAAGCACAGAGCCCCAGATTTTATGTTGTCCTGGAGAGCTTGCAGAGCACTGGGGAAAGGCAGGCAGAGAATTCCCTGCTAGCACCTTCTCTGTGCCTGTTCACATTGCTTCGCAGAATCGCTTTTGTGCAGAAAACACTAACACTTGTTCAGAACGAAAGAAAGCACAGAGCCCAAGATTCTATGTTGTCCTGGAGAGCTTGCAGAGCACTGGGGAAAGGCAGGCAGAGAATTCCCTGATAGCACCTTCTCAGTGCCAGGGAACCAAGTGTTCACATTGCTTCGCAAGAATCGCTTTTGTGCAGAAAACAGTAACACTTGTTCAGAAGGAAAGAAAGCACAGAGCCCCAGATTTTATGTTGTCCTGGAGAGCTTGCAGAGCACTGGGGAAAGGCAGGCAGAGAATTCCCTGATAGCACCTTCTCTGTGCCTGTTCACATTGTTTCGCAGAATCGCTTTTGTGCAGAAACACTAACACTTGTTCAGAAGGAAAGAAAGCACAGAGCCCCAGATTCTATGTTGTCCTGGAGAGCTTGCAGAGCACTGGGGAAAGGCAGGCAGAGAATTCCCTGCTAGCACCTTCTCTGTGCCTGGGAAGCAGAAGTGTTCACATTGCTTCGCAAGAATCGCTTTTGTGCAGAAAACAGTAACACTTGTTCAGAAGGAAAGAAAGCACAGAGCCCCAGATTCTATGTTGTCCTGGAGAGCTTGCAGAGCACTGGGGAAAGGCAGGCAGAGAATTCCTTGCTAGTACCTTCTCTGTCCCTGGGAAGCAGAAGTGTTCACATTGCTTCGCAGAATCGCTTTTGTGCAGAAAACAGTAACACTTGTTCAGAAGGAAAGAAAGCACAGAGCCCCAGATTTTATGTTGTCCTGGAGAGCTTGCAGAGCA